>NW_028318433.1:300000-600000 GCF_062004578.1 Staurois parvus | reverse complement strand
TCGTTTTACTGTTTTGGTTCCCCAACAGTTCAGTGCGGACAGCATGGAGTCCCAGCGGGGTTTGTGCTTTGTCCTTTTTCTGTGTTCCTTTCACACATTTCCCCTTTTTTCTCTTCTTTTATCAATTTTTGTTTTTATATTTTGTTTATCTAATTGGACCAGCACCATCTAGTGTCTGCTCTTCATACTGCCCCCTCTGTATTATCAGTCTGGAGTCACTTCCTGTCCTGTGTCACTTCCTGTCCTGTGTCACTTCCTGTCCTGTGTCACTTCCTGTCCGTGTCACTTCCTGTCTGTGTCACTTCCTGTACGTGTCACTTCCTGTCCTGGGAACACTTTCCTCCTCTCAGCCATTTTAGATTGTCGGTCTCCATCCTGAACACACGGCCACCATAGGGCCAGCATGGGATCTTCTCCATGTCAGAGCACACGGGTAAGTCAGGTGGATCTCCTATTCCTGGTCCCGGCTCCTGTCCCGGCTATAGACGATCTGCGTGTATACATGTATATATATATATCTCCGCATCTACTTCTCAGTGTTGGTTTCCTCCTCATTGCCGGCCATTAAATGGGCCTCAGAATGGCTCCGATATTCCCTCCTAGGAAGGACATTCAGGCCGATCTCCCACCATGTTATTATTATTATACAGGATGGCGCCAACAGTCTGCGCAGCGCTGTACAATATAAGGGGGGGGCGGTACAATTACAATACATTTCAGTACAGAAGGGATAGGAGGGCCCGGCCCGTGGAGCTTACAATCTAGAGGAAGGGGGAGGTGGTACAGAAGGTGATGGCTGCGGGGGATGGTCTGGTGGAGGTGACCCAAGTACAGTCCTTAGGTGGGGGTGGGGTGAGCTTCCCTGAATAAGTGAGTTTTCAAAGATTACCTAAAGGCAGACAGGGTGGGGGCTGACCGGACATACTGGGGTAGGGAGTTCCAGAGGATGGGAGAGGCTCTGGAGGTGAGCGAGGGAGGAGATGATGAGGGAACCAGAGAGGAAGATGCCTTGGGAGGAGCGGGCGATGTGGGCAATATCTGCGGATGAGGTTGGTGATGTAGCCGGAGGCGGGGTTGTGGATGGCTTTGTAAGGTGTGGTTAGTATTCTGAATTTTATACATTGGGTTAGTGGAAGCCAATGAAGGGATTGGCAGAGAGGGGTGGAGGTCAGTGAATGGAGGCCAATGAAGGGATTGGCAGAGGGGGGTGGAGGACACTGAGTGGAGGCCAGTGGAGGGATTGGCAGAGGGGTGGAGGACACTGAATGGAGGCCAATGGAGGGACTGGCAGAGGGGGTGGAGGACACTGAATGGAGGCCAGTGGAGGGATTGGCAGAGAGGGGTGGAGGACACTGAGTGGAGGCCAGTGGAGGGAATGGCAGAGGGGGGTGAAGGACACTGAGTGGAGGCCAGTGGAGGGATTGGCAGAGAGGGGAGGAGGACACTGAATGGAAGCCAGTGGAGGGAATGACAGAGGGGGGTGGAGGACACTGAGTGGAGGGAATGACAGAGGGGGGTGGAGGACACTGAGTGGAGGCCAGTGGAGGGAATGACAGAGGGGGGTGGAGGACACTGAATGGAGGCCAGTGGAGGAAATGACAAGGGGGGTGGAGGGCACTGAGTGGAGGCCAGTGGAGGGAATGACAGAGGGGGGATGGAGGACACTGAGTGGAGGCCAGTGGAGGGAATGACAGAGGGGGGTGGAGGACACTGAGTAGAGGCCAGTGGAGGAATTGGCAGAGAGGGGTGGAGGACACGGAGTGGAGGTCAGTGGAGGGATTGGCAGAGGGGGGTGGAGGTCAGTGGAGAAATTGGCAGAGAGGGGTGGAGGACACTGAGCGGAGGTCAGTGGAGGGATTGGCAGAGAGGGGTGGAGGACACTGAATGGAGGCCAGTGGAGGGAATGACAGGGGGGGTGGAGGACACTGAGTGGAGGCCAGTGGAGGGATTGGCAGAGGGAGGTGGAGGACACTGAGTGGAGGTCAGAGGTGGGATTGGCAGAGAGGGGTGGAGGACACTGAGTGGAGGCCAGTGGAGGGAATGACAGAGGGTGGTGGAGGACACTGAATGGAGGCCAGTGGAGGGATTGACAGAGGGGGTGGAGGACACTGAATGGAGGCCAGTGGAGGGAATGACAGAGGGGGGTGGAGGACACTGAGTGGAGGCCAGTGGAGGGATTGGCAGAGAGGGGAGGAGGACACTGAATGGAGGCCAGTGGAGGGAATGACAGAGGGGTGTGGAGGACACTGAGTGGAGGCCAGTGGAGGGATTGGCAGAGGGGGGTGGAGACCAGTGGAGGGAATGACAGAGGGGGGTGGAGGACACTGAATGGAGGCCAGTGGAGGGAATGACAGAGGGGGGTGGAGGACACTGAGTGGAGGCCAGTGGAGGGATTGGCAGAGGGGGGTGGAGGACACTGAGTGGAGGGAATGACAGAGGGGGGTGGAGGCCAGTGGAGGGAATGACAGAGGGGGGTGGAGGACACTGAGTGGAGGCCAGTGGAGGGAATGACAGAGGGGGGTGGAGGACACTGAGTGGAGGCCAGTGGAGGGAATGACAGAGGGGGGTGGAGGACACTGAATGGAGGCCAGTGGAGGGATTGGCAGAGGGGGGTGGAGGACACTGAGTGGAGGCCAGTGGAGGGTGTACATGGGAAGGTAAGTGATCTGAGGGATCTGGGTGTATATGGGGGAGGTAGGTGATCTGTGGGATCTGGGTGTATATGGGGGAGGTAGGTGATCTGTGGGATCTGGGTGTATATGGGTATGTAGGTGATCTGTGGGATCTGGGTGTATATGGGGAGGTAGGTGATCTGTGGGATCTGGGTGTATATGGGGTAGGTAGGTGATCTGTGGGATCTGGGTGTATATGGGGGAGGTGGGTGATCTGTGGGATCTGGGTGTATATGGGGGAGGTAGGTGATCTGGGTGTATATGGGGGAGGTAGGTGATCTGGGTGTATATGGGGAGGTAGGTGATCTGTGGGATCTGGGTGTATATGGGGATGTAGGTGATCTGTGGAATCTGGGTGTATATGGGGGAGGTGGGTGATCTGTGGGATCTGGGTGTATATGGGGGAGGTAGGTGATCTGTGGGATCTGGGTGTATATGGGGGAGGTAGGTGATCTGTGGGATCTGGATGTATATGGGGGAGGTAGGTGATCTGTGGGATCTGGGTGTATATGGGGGAGGTAGGTGATCTGGGTGTATAGGGGGAGGTAGGTGATCTGTGGGATCTGGGTGTATATGGGGGAGGTAGGTGATCTGGGTGTATATGGGGGAGGTAGGTGATCTGTGGGATCTGGGTGTATATATGGGGGAGGTAGCTGATCTGTGGGATCTGGGTGTATTTGGGAGAGTTAGGTGATCTGTGGGATCTGGGTGTATATGGGGAGGTAGGTGATCTGTGGGATCTGGGTGTATATGGGGGAGGTAGGTGATCTGTGGGATCTGGGTGTATATGGGGGAGGTTGGTGATCTGTGGAATCTGGGTGTATATGGGGGAGGTAGGTGATCTGTGGGATCTGGGTGTATATGGGGATGTAGGTGATCTGTGGGATCTGGGTGTATATGGGGAGGTAGGTGATCTGTGGGATCTGGGTGTATATGGGGAGGTAGGTGATCTGTGGGATCTGGGTGTATATGGGGGAGGTAGGTGATCTGTGGGATCTGGGTGTATATGGGGGAGGTAGGTGATCTGTGGGACCTGGTTGTATATGGGGAGGTAGGTGATCTGTGGGATCTGGGTGTATATGGGGGAGGTAGGTGTTCTGTGGGATCTGGGTGTATATGGGGGAGGTAGGTGATATGGGTGTATATGGGGTAGGTAGGTGATCTGTGGGATCTGGGTGTATATGGGGAGGTAGGTGATCTGTGGGATCTGGGTGTATATGGGGGAGGTAGGTGATCTGTGAGGGAAGGGGAGGTAGGTGATCTGTGAGTGCATTGGAGGTAGGTGATCTGTGAGGGAAGGGGAGGTAGGTGATCTGTGAGTGCAGTGGAGGTAGGTGATCTGTGAGGGAAGGGGAGGTAGGTGATCTGTGAGTGCAGGGAGGTAGGTAGTCTGGGAACTGTCTGGGTGTTGGGGAGTTGGGTCATCTGTGTCCCGGGAGGTAGGTAGTCTTTTGGATCTGTTTGTGGAGAAGGAAGGTGATATTTGGGTCATACAGGTGAGGTAGGTGATCTATTGGATCATTTTTTGGGGGGAGGATGGTGAGCTCTGGGAACTGAATGTAAGATATGTATGGGGGAGGGGTGTGTATGGAGGAGGGGTGAGAAGCTGGGAGGGGTGTGTATGGGGGAGGGGTGAGAAGCTGGGAAGGATGTGTATGGGGGAGGGGTGAGAAGCTGGAAAGGGATGTGTATGGGGGAGGGGTGAGAAGCTGGGGAGGTGTGTATGGGGGAGGGGTGAGAAGCTGGGAGGGATGTGTATGGGGGAGGGGTGAGAAGCTGGAAGGGATGTGTATGGGGGAGGGGTGAGAAGCTGGGGAGGTGTGTATGGGGGAGGGGTGAGAAGCTGGGAGGGATGTGTATGGGGGAGGGGTGAGAAGCTGGGGAGGGATGTGTATGGGGGAGGGGTGAGAAGCTGGGGAGGGATGTGTATGGGGGAGGGGCGAGAAGCTGAGGAGGGATGTGTATGGGGGAGGGGTGAGAAGCTGGGAGGGATGTGTATGGGGGAGGGGTGAGAAGCTGGGGAGGGATGTGTATGGGGGAGGGGTGAGAAGCTGAGGAGGGATGTGTATGGGGGAGGGGTGAGAAGCTGGGAGGGATGTGTATGGGGGAGGGGTGAGAAGCTGAGGAGGGATGTGTATGGGGGAGGGGTGAGAAGCTGAGGAGGGATGTGTATGGGGGAGGGGTGAGAAGCTGAGGAGGGATGTGTATGGGGGAGGGGTGAGAAGCTGGGGAGGGATGTGTATGGGGGAGGGGTGAGAAGCTGGGAGGGGTATGTATGGGGGAGGGGTGAGAAGCTGGGAGGGGTGTGTATGGGGGAGGGGTGAGAAGCTGGGGAGGGGTGTGTATGGGGGAGGGGTGAGAAGCTGGGGAGGGATGTGTATGGGGGAGGGGTGAGAAGCTGGGGAGGGATGTGTATGGGGGAGGGGTGAGAAGCTGAGGAGGGGTGTGTATGGGGGAGGGGTGAGAAGCTGGGGAGGTGTGTATGGGGGAGGGGTGAGAAGCTGGGGAGGTGTGTATGGGGGAGGGGTGAGAAGCTGGGAGGGATGTGTATGGGGGAGGGGTGAGAAGCTGGGGAGGGATGTGTATGGGGGAGGGGTTAGAAGCTGGGGAGGGGTGTGTATGGGGGAGGGGTGAGAAGCTGGGGAGGGGTGTGTATGGGGGAGGGGTGAGAAGCTGGGGAGGGGTGTGTATGGGGGAGGGGTGAGAAGCTGGGGAGGGATGTGTATGGGGGAGGGGTTAGAAGCTGGGGAGGGGTGTGTATGGGGGAGGGGTGAGAAGCTGGGGAGGGGTGTGTATGGGGGAGGGGTGAGAAGCTGGGGAGGGGTGTGTATGGGGGAGGGGTGAGAAGCTGGGGAGGGATGTGTATGGGGGAGGGGTGAGAAGCCGAGGAGGGATGTGTATGGGGGAGGGGTGAGAAACTGAGGAGGGGTGTGTATGGGGGAGGGGTGAGAAGCTGGGAGGGGTATGTATGGGGGAGGGGTGAGAAGCTGGGAGGGGTATGTATGGGGGAGGGGTGAGAATCTGGGAGGGGTGTGTATGGGGGAGGGGTGAGAAGCTGGGGAGGGATGTGTATGGGGGAGGGGTGAGAAGCTGAGGAGGGATGTGTATGGGGGAGGGGTGAAAAGCTGGGAGGGATGTGTATGGGGGAGGGGTGAGAAGCTGGGGAGGGATGTGTATGGGGGAGGGGTGAGAAGCTGAGGAGGGATGTGTATGGGGGAGGGGTGAGAAGCTGGGGACGGATGTGTATGGGGGAAGGGTGAGAAGCTGGGGACGGATCTGTATGGGGGAGGGGTGAGAAGCTAGGAGGGGATATGTATGGGGGAGGGGTGAGAAGCTGAGGAGGGATGTGTATGGGGGAGGGGTGAGAAGCTGGGAGGGATGTGTATGGGGGAGGGGTGAGAAGCTGGGGAGGGATGTGTATGGGGGAGGGGTGAGATGCTGGGGAGGGATGTGTATGGGGGAGGGGTATGTATGGGGGAGGTGTGAGAAGCCATGGACGGGTATGTATGGGGGAGGGGTGAGAAGCTCGGGATAGGTATGTATGGGGGAGGGGTGAGAAGTCAGAGATGGGTATGTATGGGGGAGGGGTGAGAAGCCGGGGACAGGTATGTATGGGGGAGGGGTGAGAAGCCAAGGACGGGTATGTATGGGGGAGAGGTGAGAAGTCGGGGACGGGTATGTATGGGGGAGGGATGAGAAGCCAAGGACGGGTATGTATGGGGGAGGGGTGAGAAGCCAAGGACGGGTATGTATGGGGGAGGGGTGAGAAGCCAAGGACGGGTATGTATGGGGGAGGGGTGAGAAGCCAAGGACGGGTATGTATGGGGAAGGGGAGAGAAGCAAAGGACGGGTATGTATGGAGGAGGGGTGAGAAGCCAAGGATGGGTATGTATGGGGGAGGGGTGAGAAGTCGGGGATGGGTATGTATGTGGGAGGGGTGTGAAGTCTGGAATGGGTATGTATGGGGGAGGGGTGAGAAGCCAAGGATGGGTATGTATGGGGGAGGGGTGAGAAGCCAAGGATGGGTATGTATGGGGGAGGGGTGAGAAGCCAAGGATGGGTATGTATGGGGGAGGGGGTGTAAGGACTCATTGGGCTCATTCCCAGCACACAGCCCATGGTATTGTGTGTAGAATGCGTGTTCTCTGGTGTGCAGTGGGGGGCGCTGTTGTGCGGTGTAATGAGGTGTTAGGACACAGGGCGGAGCTTGCTTTCTTCTATAGAATGCTGTGGGCGGGGCTCTGTGTCATATCATACAAGGTGTGGGGACGCTCTGCACACACAATACAACCTCACATTGGTTTCTTGGATGGGGATGGAAGTCAGAGAACATCGGGAACATGGCCTTGTTCAGCTCCCATACACTAGGACAATCTCCTGCCAACATTCTCCCTGGAAGATCCTTCCATCCATTCTCCAATCATTAGTGACATCCAATAGAAGGGGATTTCTGACAGCAGTGAGAAGATGATGGAAGACGTTTCCGGAATGAAGACGTTTCCAGCAGTGAGAAGATGATGGAAGACGTTTCCGGAATGAAGACGTTTCCAGCAGTGAGAAGATGATGGAAGACGTTTCCGGAATGAAGACATTTCTAGCAGTGAGAAGATGATGGAAGACGTTTTTGGAATGAAGACATTTCTAGCAGTGAGAAGATGATGGAAGACGTTTCCGGAATGAAGACATTTCCAGCAGTGAGAAGATGATGGAAGACGTTTTTGGAATGAAGACATTTCTAGCAGTGAGAAGATAATGGAAGACGTTTTTGGAATGAAGACGTTTCCAGCAGTGAGAAGATGATGGAAGACATTTCCGGAATGAAGACATTTCTAGCAGTGAGAAGATGATGGAAGACATTTCCGGAATGAAGACATTTCTAGCAGTGAGAAGATGATGGAAGACGTTTCCGGAATGAAGACGTTTCCAGCAGTGAGAAGATGATGGAAGACGTTTCCGGAATGAAGACGTTTCCAGCAGTGAGAAGATGATGGGAGACGTTTCCGGAATGAAGACGTTTCCAGCAGTGAGAAGATGATGGAAGACGTTTCCGGAATGAAGACGTTTCCAGCAGTGAGAAGATGATGGAAGACGTTTCCGGAATGAAGACGTTTCCAGCAGTGAGAAGATGATGGAAGACGTTTCCGGAATGAAGACGTTTCTAGCAGTGAGAAGATGATGGAAGACGTTTCCGGAATGAAGACGTTTCCAGAAGTGAGAAGATGATGGGAGACGTTTCCGGAATGAACACGTTTCTAGCAGTGAGAAGATGATGGAAGACGTTTCCGGAATGAAGACGTTTCCAGCAGTGAGAAGATGATGGAAGACGTTTCCGGAATGAAGACGTTTCCAGCAGTGAGAAGATGATGGAAGACATTTCCGGAATGAAGACGTTTCTAGCAGTGAATGAGGTTTCATTCAGGAAAGTCCATTCATTCCAAAACAAAGGTTTTCCCCAGGAAATGAGAAGGACATTGGTCATGTCATCCGAGGTACAGATGACAATTGTCACATGAATGTTTGTACGGACGGTCATTGGAAAACCTACTAGTGTATGGCCAGATGGACTGTTGGTGTGAATGAGCCCTAAAGGTGACCATACACGATACAATCTGATTGTACAATCTCCTTTACATCCGCCATCACCTCCATAGTACAAGGATCTGCCCCATTCCATACAGACTGATGGGGTGTCTGGGGGTCCTCCTATTACATCGTTTGGGGAAAGTAAAAAGAAATAGTTTTCTGTTCCAGAACCCCCCAATATGTACCTTGTCACCCCCTCCTATGTTCCCTGCATTGCCCCTCCCCCCATAGTGACCTCAAATTGTTCTCATTGGTTTTCCTCTCCTTTTCCAGTAATGATCCAACATTGTCCTCCATAGTTCCTCCCCTCCATTATGATGACCCCACATTGTCCTCCATAGTTCCTCCCCTCCATTATGATGACCCCACATTGTCCTCCATAGTTCCTCTCCTCCATTATGATGACCCCACATTGTCCCCCATAGTTCCTCCCCTTCATTATGATGACCCCACATTGTCCCCATAGTTCCTCCCCTTCATTATGATGACCCCACATTGTCCTCCATAGTTCTTCCCCTTCATTATGATGGCCCCATATTGTGCTCCATAGTTCCTCCCCTTCATTGTGATGACCCCATATTGTCCTCCATAGTTCCTCCCCTTCATTGTGATGACCCCATATTGTCCTCCATAGTTTTTCCCCTTCATTGTGATGACCCCATACTGTCCTCCATAGTTCCTCCCCTTCATTGTGATGACCCCATATTGTCCTCCATAGTTCCTCCCCTTCATTGTGATGACCCCATATTGTCCTCCATAGTTCCTCCCCTTCATTGTGATGACCCCATATTGTCCTCCATAGTTTTTCCCCTTCATTATGATGACCTCATATTGTCCTCCATAGTTCCTCCCCTTCATTATGATGACCCCATATTGTCCTCCATAGTTCCTCCCCTTCATTGTGATGACCCCATATTGTCCTCCATAGTTCCTCCCCTTCATTGTGATGACCCCATATTGTCCTCCATAGTTTTTCCCCTTCATTATGATGACCCCATATTGTCCTCCATAGTTCTTCGCCTTTATTGTGATGACCCCATATTGTCCTCCATAGTTCTTCCCCTTCATTATGATGACCCCATATTGTCCTCCATAGTTCCTCCCCTTCATTGTGATGACCCCATGTTGTCCTCCATAGTTTTTCCCCTTCATTATGATGACCCCATATTGTCCTCCATAGTTTTTCCCCTTCATTATGATGACCCCATATTGTCCTCCATAGTTCCTCCCCTCCATTATGATGACCCCATATTGTCCTCCATAGTTCTTCCCCTTTATTGTGATGACCCCATATTGTCCTCCATAGTTCTTCCCCTTCATTATGATGACCCCATATTGTCCTCCATAGTTCCTCCCCTTCATTATGATGACCCCGTATTGTCCTCCATAGTTCCACCCCTTCATTATGATGACCCCGTATTGTCCTCCATAGTTCCACCCCTTCATTATGATGACCCCATATTGTCCTCCATAGTTCCACCCCTTCATTATGATGACCCCATATTGTCCTCCATAGTTCTTCCCCTTCATTATGATGACCCCATATTGTCCTCCATAGTTCCTCTCCTTTATTATGATGACCCCACATTGTCCTCCATAGTTCCTCCCCTTCATTATGATGACCCCGTATTGTCCTCCATAGTTCCACCCCTTCATTATGATGACCCCGTATTGTCCTCCATAGTTCCACCCCTTCATTATGATGACCCCGTATTGTCCTCCATAGTTCCACCCCTTCATTATGATGACCCCATATTGTCCTCCATAGTTCCACCCCTTCATTATGATGACCCCATATTGTCCTCCATAGTTCCACCCCTTCATTATGATGACCCCATATTGTCCTCCATAGTTCTTCCACTTCATTATGATGACCCCAAATTGTCCTCCATAGTTCCTCTCTCCTTTTCTTTTAGTGACACCACCTTGCCCTCCATGGTTCCCCTCTCTCACTTCAATAGCTGCTGTGACCCCAGTAGTCTCTCTCTATGGCTCCTCCCATCCTTATCTCTACAGACATTTCTTCTTCAGCTTCTTGACTGTCTCTGACTGCAGCTCCATGTAAGAGGGGGAAGGGTGTCCTTAGTGCAGGAAAGGAGGGGAGGGTTATCTCAATGGAGAGGGTGTCTTTAGTGCAGTAAAGGATGGGTAAGAGGTGATCTCAGTGTAAAGGGTGTTTTTAGTGGGGGAGGGGTGTCTTCTTTGGGGGGGGGGAGGGGTTGTCTTTAGTGGAGGAGATGGAGGGTTTTTTGGGGGGGAAATAACACCAGATCTAAATCTTCCTGAGATAGTCTACCACCGAAAAGACATTTACGAGTGAAGGCTTCACATCTGTGATGGCATAGTCTACCACTGTAAGGACATTGACGAGTGAAGGCCTCGTATCTGTGATGGCATAGTCTACCACTGTAAGGACATTGATGAGTGAAGGGTTCATATCTGTGATGGCATAGTCTACCACTGTAAGGACATTGATGAGTGAAGGGTTCATATCTGTGATGGCATAGTCTACCACTGTAAGGACAATGATGAGTGAAGGCCTCATATCTGTGATGGCATAGTCTACCACTGTAAGGACATTGATGAGTGAAGGGTTCATATCTGTGATGGCATAGTCTACCACTGTAAGGACATTGATGAGTGAAGGCCTCATATCTGTGATGACATAGTCTACCACTGTAAGGACATTGATGAGTGAAGGGTTCATATCTGTGATGGCATAGTCTACCACTGTAAGGACATTGACACATGAAGGCCTCATGTCTGTGATGGTATAGTCTACCACTGTAAGGACATTGATGAGTGAAGGCCTCATATCTGTGATGGCATAGTCTACCACTGTAAGGACATTGATGAGTGAAGGGTTCATATCTGTGATGACATAGTCTACCACTGTAAGGACATTGATGAGTGAAGGCCTCATATCTGTGATGGCATAGTCTACCACTGTAAGGACATTGACGAGTGAAGGCCTCATATCTGTGATGGCATAGTCTACCACTGTAAGGACATTGACGAGTGAAGGCCTCATATCTGTGATGGCATAGTCTACCACTGTAAGGACATTGACGAGTGAAGGCCTCATATCTGTGATGGCATAGTCTACCACTGTAAGGACATTGACGAGTGAAGGCCTCATATCTGTGATGGCATAGTCTACCTCTGTAAGGACATTGATAAGTGAAGGCCTCATATCTGTGATGGCATAGTCTACCACTGTAAGGACATTGATGAGTGATGGGTTCATATCTGTGATGGCATAGTCTACCACTGTAAGGACATTGACGAGTGATGGGTTCATATCTGTGATGGCATAGTCTACCACTGTAAGGACATTGATGAGTGAAGGGTTCATATCTGTGATGGCATAGTCTACCACTGTAAGGACATTGATGAGTGAAGGCCTCATATCTGTGATGACATAGTCTACCACTGTAAGGACATTGATGAGTGAAGGGTTCATATCTGTGATGGCATAGTCTACCACTGTAAGGACATTGACACATGAAGGCCTCATGTCTGTGATGGTATAGTCTACCACTGTAAGGACATTGATGAGTGAAGGCCTCATATCTGTGATGGCATAGTCTACCACTGTAAGGACATTGATGAGTGAAGGCCTCATATCTGTGATGGCATAGTCTACCACTGTAAGGACATTGATGAGTGAAGGGTTCATATCTGTGATGACATAGTCTACCACTGTAAGGACATTGATGAGTGAAGGCCTCATATCTGTGATGGCATAGTCTACCACTGTAAGGACATTGACGAGTGAAGGCCTCATATCTGTGATGGCATAGTCTACCACTGTAAGGACATTGATGAGTGAAGGCCTCATATCTGTGATGGCATAGTCTACCACTGTAAGGACATTGACGAGTGAAGGCCTCATATCTGTGATGGCATAGTCTACCACTGTAAGGACATTGACGAGTGAAGGCCTCATATCTGTGATGGCATAGTCTACCTCTGTAAGGACATTGATAAGTGAAGGCCTCATATCTGTGATGGCATAGTCTACCACTGTAAGGACATTGATGAGTGAAGGGTTCATATCTGTGATGGCATAGTCTACCACTGTAAGGACATTGATGAGTGATGGGTTCATATCTGTGATGGCATAGTCTACCACTGTAAGGACATTGACGAGTGATGGGTTCATATCTGTGATGGCATAGTCTACCACTGTAAGGACATTGATGAGTGAAGGCCTCATATCTGTGATGGCATAGTCTACCACTGTAAGGACATTGATGAGTGAAGGGGTTCATATCTGTGATGGCATAGTCTACCTCTGTAAGGACATTGATGAGTGAAGGCCTCATATCTGTGATGGCATAGTCTACCACTGTAAGGACATTGATTAGTGATGGGTTCATATCTGTGATGGCATAGTCTACCACTGTAAGGACATTGATGAGTGATGGGTTCATATCTGTGATGGCATAGTCTACCACCGAAAAGACATTTACGAGTGAAGGCTTCACATCTGTGATTGTGATGGATTTGGTAAAATGCCTATTTCGTTTCCTATTGAATATATATATATATACGCTATTTCTATAAGTTTTATAAATATTTACTTTTATACTTTAATACATATGTTGTGTGAATATTTTCTGCCTGCTGGGCTTTGTGGTACTATAAGAAATCTTTGCTTAAGAAATGTCTGCTCACACACACTGCCCCCCTCCCACCGTGTGATTTGGAAGACAAAAGAATGTTTTTCTCTCTTTAAGATAAGAGGGAAGAAGATCACACCTATACCATGACGGAGATTGTTTTCGTGTAAAGTGACCAATCAAAGACTAATATAATGCTTATGCTGTTATCATGTGATGTTCGCATGATTTTTCATATATAAACTCACGGTTTCATTTCAATAAATTAGAGAGAAGTTTTTATAGACCAAACGTGTCAGTGTGAGTTTCTTTATGTGCGCACATTCCAGAAGCTGGCCAGCATCATAAATTAGGACAGGAACATATAAGCACTGGACGATTCAGTCCTCAATTAAATCATGATGACGTAGTCTACCACTGTAAGGACATTGACGAATGAAGGGTTCATATCTGTGATGGCATAGTCTACCACTGTAAGGACATTGATGAGTGATGGGCTCGTATCTGTGATGGCATAGTCTACCACTGTAAGGACATTGATGAGTGATGGGCTCGTATCTGTGATGGCATAGTCTACCACTGTAAGGACATTGACGAGTGAAGGGTTCATATCTGTGATGACATAGTCTACCACTGTAAGGACATTGATGAGTGAAGGGTTCATATCTGTGATGGCATAGTCTACCACTGTAAGGACATTGACGAGTGAAGGCCTCGTATCTGTGATGGCATAGTCTACCTCTGTAAGGACATTGACGAGTGAAGGGTTCGTATCTGTGATGGCATAGTCTACCACTGTAAGGACATTGACGAGTGAAGGGTTCATATCTGTGATGGCATAGTCTACCACTGTAAGAACATTGACGAGTGAAGGCCTCATATCTGTGATGGCATAGTCTACCACTGTAAGGACATTGACGAGTGAAGGCCTCATATCTGTGATGGCATAGTCTACCACTGTAAGGACATTGAGTGAAGGGTTTGTATCTGTGATGGCATAGTCTACCACTGTAAGGACATTGACGAGTGAAGGCCTCATGTCTGTGATGGCATTGTCTACCACTGTAAGGACATTGATGAGTGAAGGGTTCACATCTGTGATGGCATAGTCTGCCACTGTAAGGACATTGATGAGTGAAGGCCTCATATCTGTGATGGCATAGTCTACCACTGTAAGGACATTGACGAGTGAAGGCCTCATATCTGTGATGGCATAGTCTACCACTGTAAGGACATTGACGAGTGAAGGCCTCATATCTGTGATGGCATAGTCTACCACTGTAAGGACATTGACGAGTGAAGGCCTCATATCTGTGATGGCATAGTCTACCACTGTAAGGACATTGAGTGAAGGGTTTGTATCTGTGATGGCATAGTCTACCACTGTAAGGACATTGACGAGTGAAGGCCTCATATCTGTGATGACATAGTCTACCACTGTAAGGACATTGACGAGTGAAGGCCTCATATCTGTGATGGCATAGTCTACCTCTGTAAGGACATTGATGAGTGAAGGCCTCATATCTGTGATGGCATAGTCTACCACTGTAAGGACATTGACGAGTGAAGGCCTCATATCTGTGATGGCATAGTCTACCACTGTAAGGACATTGATGAGTGATGGGTTCATATCTGTGATGGCATAGTCTACCTCTGTAAGGACATTGACGAGTGAAGGGTTCATATCTGTGATGGCATAGTCTACCACTGTAAGGATATTGATGAGTGAAGGGTTCATATCTGTGATGGCATAGTCTACCACTGTAAGGACATTGACGAGTGAAGGCCTCGTATCTGTGATGGCATAGTCTACCTCTGTAAGGACATTGACGAGTGAAGGGTTCGTATCTGTGATGGCATAGTCTACCACTGTAAGGACATTGACGAGTGAAGGGTTCATATCTGTGATGGCATAGTCTACCACTGTAAGAACATTGACGAGTGAAGGCCTCATATCTGTGATGGCATTGTCTACCACTGTAAGGACATTGACGAGTGAAGGCCTCATATCTGTGATGGCATAGTCTACCACTGTAAGGACATTGAGTGAAGGGTTTGTATCTGTGATGGCATAGTCTACCACTGTAAGGACATTGACGAGTGAAGGCCTCATATCTGTGATGGCATAGTCTACCACTGTAAGGACATTGATGAGTGAAGGGTTCACATCTGTGATGGCATAGTCTGCCACTGTAAGGACATTGATGAGTGAAGGCCTCATATCTGTGATGGCATAGTCTACCACTGTAAGGACATTGACGAGTGAAGGCCTCATATCTGTGATGGCATAGTCTACCACTGTAAGGACATTGATGAGTGATGGGTTCATATCTGTGATGGCATAGTCTACCTCTGTAAGGACATTGACGAGTGAAGGCCTCATATCTGTGATGGCATAGTCTACCTCTGTAAAGACATTGATGAGTGAAGGCCTCATATCTGTGATGGCATAGTCTACCACTGTAAGGACATTGACGAGTGAAGGCCTCATATCTGTGATGGCATAGTCTACCACTGTAAGGGCATTGACGAGTGAAGGCCTCATATCTGTGATGGCATAGTCTACCACTGTAAGGACATTGATGAGTGATGGGTTCATATCTGTGATGGCATAGTCTACCTCTGTAAGGACATTGACGAGTGAAGGGTTCATATCTGTGATGGCATAGTCTACCACTGTAAGGACATTGAGTGAAGGGTTTGTATCTGTGATGGCATAGTCTACCACTGTAAGGACATTGACGAGTGAAGGCCTCATATCTGTGATGACATAGTCTACCACTGTAAGGACATTGACGAGTGAAGGCCTCATATCTGTGATGGCATAGTCTACCTCTGTAAGGACATTGATGATTGAAGGGTTCACATCTGTGATGACATAGTCTACCACTGTAAGGACATTGACGAGTGAAGGCCTCATATCTGTGATGGCATAGTCTACCACTGTAAGGATATTGATGAGTGAAGGGTTCATATCTGTGATGGCATAGTCTACCACTGTAAGGACATTGACGAGTGAAGGCCTCGTATCTGTGATGGCATAGTCTACCTCTGTAAGGACATTGACGAGTGAAGGGTTCGTATCTGTGATGGCATAGTCTACCACTGTAAGGACATTGACGAGTGAAGGGTTCATATCTGTGATGGCATAGTCTACCACTGTAAGAACATTGACGAGTGAAGGCCTCATATCTGTGATGGCATTGTCTACCACTGTAAGGACATTGACGAGTGAAGGCCTCATATCTGTGATGGCATAGTCTACCACTGTAAGGACATTGAGTGAAGGGTTTGTATCTGTGATGGCATAGTCTACCACTGTAAGGACATTGACGAGTGAAGGCCTCATATCTGTGATGGCATAGTCTACCACTGTAAGGACATTGATGAGTGAAGGGTTCACATCTGTGATGGCATAGTCTGCCACTGTAAGGACATTGATGAGTGAAGGCCTCATATCTGTGATGGCATAGTCTACCACTGTAAGGACATTGACGAGTGAAGGCCTCATATCTGTGATGGCATAGTCTACCACTGTAAGGACATTGACGAGTGAAGGCCTCATATCTGTGATGGCATAGTCTACCACTGTAAGGACATTGATGAGTGATGGGTTCATATCTGTGATGGCATAGTCTACCTCTGTAAGGACATTGACGAGTGAAGGCCTCATATCTGTGATGGCATAGTCTACCTCTGTAAAGACATTGATGAGTGAAGGCCTCATATCTGTGATGGCATAGTCTACCACTGTAAGGACATTGACGAGTGAAGGCCTCATATCTGTGATGGCATAGTCTACCACTGTAAGGACATTGACGAGTGAAGGCCTCATATCTGTGATGGCATAGTCTACCACTGTAAGGACATTGATGAGTGATGGGTTCATATCTGTGATGGCATAGTCTACCTCTGTAAGGACATTGACGAGTGAAGGGTTCATATCTGTGATGGCATAGTCTACCACTGTAAGGACATTGAGTGAAGGGTTTGTATCTGTGATGGCATAGTCTACCACTGTAAGGACATTGACGAGTGAAGGCCTCATATCTGTGATGGCATAGTCTACCTCTGTAAGGACATTGATGAGTGAAGGCCTCATATCTGTGATGACATAGTCTACCACTGTAAGGACATTGATGAGTGATGGGTTCATATCTGTGATTATAACACAACATAGGACTCTGTTTATACTGTGGCCTCAAGGGTGATATACCTCGCTCTTGCCCCACACATCCGGTAAAATCCAGGACGTAGGTGATGGTGGAGAGGTCAGCTTAAAGTGGAGTCCACTCACCCTGTCAAAAACTAAGTCAGCAGCTCCAAAAACTGCAACTGCTGAATTCTAAAAATCAGTCACTTACCTGTCCCTCGGTCCCGCGGTGTGTCCCCCTCAGCCCGTTTCACCAGTTGTCCTGTATTCCAGGAGGCCGGCATCTTCAGTGTGGGCACCCGGCTGTGATAGCTTGCCGCTTCACAGATGGGTACCCACTGTGCATTCACGAGTAGTGCTTCGCTTCATGAATGGTCCTGTAGTCTTCTGGGACCTGTCACGTGTCCCAAAAGACTACAGGGAGGGAGGACACCTTCCGTATCCGATCACCCAGGCGATAAGACCGGAAGTGGGAGCGGGTACCTGTCAAATTCGGGTACCGCTCCTCCCCCCGCCCCCAAAGGTGCCAATCCTTAATGGGGAGCGGGGGAGCAGTCCTTAAAGCAGAACTTCCCCTTTTGGGTGGAGCTCCGCTTTAAGTCTTCTTCTGCTCCTCAAGAAGATGATAATTTATTGATCCCGGCCTTATTCACCTTGGTACCGAGTCTTATTGATAAGGCCGGTGATCATGTCAGGCCAGGAGCAGATAGCGGGGCAATCAGTTCACATGTGATGACTGCAGAAAGTTCAGGAACAAGAGCACATACCTTGAGCAGGTCTATAAACAGAGCAGGCTGGCTGGTCCTTGTGGTGCACTGCTGCTGATGTGATGAAACAGCAAGAGACTGGTGTGTAGCAGGTGTTGGGGTATATGGAGGGATGGTGTGCCAGGTGAATGGCAGGCTCTGACCTGGTTTTGTCTGCCAGCTCTGTGTTGATACGTTGGATTATGGTGTTTGGTGTGTCCTTCCTCAGAAGTCGGGAGGACAGGATTACTTTGGAATGGGGACATTTTTGCTGTGCAATGTCTGCTAGTTGTGACAGTTTGTGGCCGATGACTTCCTGTTGTCCCTGGATGATGTTCTGGTCTGTGTGTATGATGATATGTTTGGTGTTGGTGAAATATGGATTATTAATGACTCCTACTAATTATTCAATTGTTGAACGGTGAATGTTGGAGACTCTTCTTCCTGGGAAGAGCCGTTTGGTGTTTAGATATTTCCCATTGGAGTCTATTATTAGGACAATTTCAGGAGTATGTTGTCTGTTCTTGTGGTTTGGTGATTGTCTGTCTGTGGTCTCAGGATTATCGGACTTGTCTTGGCTGTCGCTGGTCTTTGTCTCGGTCATTGTTGAACATTGATTAGTCTCACCGGTCTGTTGTTCCTTGAGGGGCACTTTGTCTTCCTGACTGTGGAGCTGCATTTGTGTTTTCAGGGTCATTGTCTCTTCCATCAATTGAGTATTTTCTTGTTGGAATAGTTACATTGTAGGTGGAATTTCTTGTAGGACAGACCTGTGTCTATCCTACAAGACCCTGGGAGTGCCACTGGGAGAACACAATCGCTCCACGGGATGGATTGCCCCATCAATACTTACTATGTGGATAGGGGAATCAAGTCATTTTCCATGGTTGCAGGAAAGAAAATCCCAGCATGTATGGGCTGCCTTACATTTATGTCACCTGTCTATAAAGTCATTCCATGTATTGTACAATGTCTCTCCCTATATGAGATAAGCAGTCTATGAGGAGTTGGGGGGCATTGCTATTTGGGACATGAGGCGGGCATGTCTTTGGACAATGTCTCAGTTGGCATCTTTCCTCACAATTTGTATCTGAAGTTTGTAGATCCTTCTAGATGTTGGTGAGGGGGGCGCACTGGACACCTTAGCTGCCATTGTGCTATATGCTGGGTGTCCAGTGCGCTCCTGTACCTTTAAGGAGGGGTGGGCTCCCTCAGGTTCACCTGCCCTCGGTCTATCCATCCAATACATGTGCCTCTACTATGGGGGCTCTCAAAATGTGTAGAGTTAGGAAGTGCAGAATATCGGGGTGCAGCAAAGAGGCTGTGCAGCTTCTACATGTATTTGTAAATGTGTGCTAACTGAACCCCTGTGTGTAACACATCCTGTTAGACAGGACAATGCGGTTTGTTTGCAGGCTGGTTGGTACGTTGAGCTGGGAATTGTTCTCTTTTATTGTCTGACATGCGTCGCCCTTCCATGTGTTCCTGTGAAGGCCAGTTATAGACTGGGGCAGTGGCCAGTTGTTGTACCTTCTAGATGTTGGCCTGATCTTTAATTTAGGGGAAGACCTCTAATTTTCCTGGGTGCCTTGTGCCCTGATGGTGCCATTGTGGTATATGTTCAGGGAGAGTACCGCACATTCATCTTCCTCATCCCTGACCTTGGTCTGCCGGCCCTTGCTGACACCGTCCTTTGTAATATTCCTGTAGTATTTGCAGAAAGCTGTAGGCCCCGCCTCCATGTTCTCAGGATGGAATAGGAAATACATTTACTTCTCTCATCATCATTACCGGAGAAGTCAGCAAACAGAGTCTCTGGTCTTTGTCCAAGTTTTGCTTTTTTCACGGCTCCATTGCTTTTTGTAACTTGGAACCAGGGGCGGACTGGCCATTCCAGCACTCGGGCACTGCCCGGGGTCAGTAGGGGGCCCCATGAAATGCTCCTGGTACCTTTTTTATAGGCTTTTTTGAGTGTGGGCAAGGACACGGGCCCCATGATCTCCTGTTTCCCAGGGGCCCCATGATCTGCTGTTTCCCGGGGGCCCCATAAGTTGTCAGTCCGCCCCTGCTTGGAACTAATTCAGGCATTTGTTGAAGCAGAAACAAATCCCAAATCTTTCTCTGTTTGCAGTCATTAGCCAACCAACCAGTTTTATAACTAAGAGACAAAATCTCTTCATCTCTCGGTGAGAAAACGACACTCTTTGTATGCAGAGCTCTGCTGATTGTCTGTCTGTGGAAACGGGAAACCAATCATTCCCATCCAGGACTCTCAGGGTTCTCTCTATGGGAGAAACAAATACAGAGAGAGGTCGGCTGAGAGAGAACTCCACTTCTTTCACTGTTTATGAGACAAAACAGTTCATAGTTCTTTTCTAGAGATGCGTTCTTCTAGCACTCACCTGCACCTCTCCGGAAATAAAGCAGCCAGCCATCCCCAGTGTCACCCATGTGTGGGAACCAGAGTCGGCCTCTACACCCTCCAGAAGCCCACAGACTCTCTCCCATCCCATGGCTGAGCTCACTTGGTCCCCATTTTCTGTCACCTGTCACATGAGTCCCTAACAAATGCTGCCCAAGGCAAGCGCCTTGTTTGCGGTAAATACGCCCCTGTCCCTAACGTATGAAGTGTTTATATGCTTTACTATATATATATATACAGAGCACCTTACCAGACACAGTGCAGTCATGAGGAGAATGAGGTCACCATGTTGTTGTATCATTGAAATAAGGACGGTACAAACACCCCCTGTGATGGGGGGCAGGCAGGACAAGCACCCCCAAATACCAGGACAGGACAGTACACACCCCCTGTGACGGGGGGTAGGCAGGACAGGACAAGCACCCCCAAATACCAGGACAGGACAAGCACCCCCAAATACCAGGACAGGACAAACACCCCCAAATACCAGGACAGTACACACCCCCTGTGATGGGGGGTAAGCAGGACAGGACAAGCACCCCCAAATACCAGGACAGGACAGTACACACCCCCTGTGACGGAGGGTAGGCAGGACAGTACAAACACCCCCAAATACCAGGACAGGACAGTACACACCCCCTGTGACGGAGGGTAGGCAGGACAGTACAAACACCCCCAAATACCAGGACAGGACAGTACACACCCCCTGTGACGGGGGGTAGGCAGGACGGTACAAACACCCCCAAATACCAGGACAGGACAGTACACACCCCCTGTGATGGGGGGTAGGCAGGACAGGACAAACACCCCCAAATACCAGGACAGGACAGTACACACCCCCTGTGACGGGGGGTAGGCAGGACGGTACAAACACCCCCAAATACCAGGACGGTACAAACACCCCCAAATACCAGGACGGTACAAACACCCCCAAATACCAGGACGGTACAAACACCCCCAAATACCAGGATGGTACAAACACCGCCAAATACCAGGACAGGACAGTACACACCCCCTGTGACGGGGGTAGGCAGGACAGGACAAACACCCCCAAATACCAGGACAGGACAGTACACACCCCCTGTGATGGGGGGGTAGGCAGGACAGGACAAACACCCCCAAATACAAGGACAGGACAAACACCCCCAAATACCAGGACAGTACACACCCCCTGTGATGGGGGGTAAGCAGGACAGGACAAGCACCCCCAAATACCAGGACGGGACAGTACACACCCCCTGTGACTGGGGTGGACAGGACAAACACCCCCAAATACCTGGACAGGGCAAACACCCCCAAATACCAGGACAAGACAGTACACACCCCCTGTGACGGGGGGTAGGCAGGACAGGACAAGCACCCCCAAATACCAGGACAGTACAGTACACACCCCCTGTGACGGAGGGTAGGCAGGACAGGACAAACACCCCCAAATACCAGGACAGTACAAACACCCCCAAATACCAGGACAGTACAAACACTCCCTGTGATGGGGGTAGGCAGGACAGGACAAACACCCCCAAATACCAGGACAGGACAGTACACACCCCCTGTGACGGGGGGTAGGCAGGACAGGACAAACACCCCCAAATACCAGGACAGGACAGTACACACCCCCTGTGACGGAGGGTAGGCAGGACAGGACAAACACCCCCAAATACCTGGACAGGACAAACACCCCCAAATACCAGGACAGTACACACCCCCTGTGATGGGGGGTAAGCAGGACAGGACAAGCACCCCCAAATACCAGGACAGGACAGTACACACCCCCTGTGACGGTAGTGGACAGGAAAAACACCCCCAAATACCTGGACAGGACAGTACACACCCCCTGTGACGGGGGGTAGGCAGGACGGTACAAACACCCCCAAATACCAGGACGGTACAAACACCCCCAAATACCAGGACGGTACAAACACCCCCAAATACCAGGACGGTACAAACACCCCCAAATACCAGGACAGGACAGTACACACCCCCTGTGACCGGGGTAGGCAGGACAGGACAAACACCCCCAAATACCAGGATGGTGCAAACATCCCCAAATACCAGGACAGTACAAACACTCCCTGTGATGGGGGTAGGCAGGACAGGACAAACACCCCCTAATACCAGGACGGGACAGTACACACCCCCTGTTACGGGGGGGGGGGGGGGCAGGACAGAACACACAGAGCAGATGATAAACACACAAAGCTTTATTGAAAGATGACAATCACTCAATTGGGGTCAGCAGGTAGCGTCTCAGTGCCCAGTGTAGGGGAAGAGCAGGGAGAGGGCCCAAAACAATTGTAATCCGGCCCCAGGGGGCAAAGTCAGAGTCTCTGGCAGTTTGTAATCCAAACAGAGAAGAGAAAGGGGGGAGAGTTCATGGACAGTCCATAGGGGAATAAAACGGGTGCAGACACTCACGGGCCCAGCAGGGATGTCCTGGCTCACAGCAGATGATAGCAGGGGGCAACCCTCCTCAGCACACAGCAACAGCGGGTAATCCGGGCCCCAGAGTATTAGGCAGAGTATAGGGGGGCCCACAACAGGTAGTCCTAGCACACAGCAACAGTGGGTAATCCGGGCCCCAGAGTATTAGGCAGAGTATTGTGGGGCCCACAGCAAAGCAGTCCTTGGAGTATGGCAGCGTGCCCAGCGGGTAATAATACTGTAAATCCCGGGTAATACTGCAGAGTGTCAGCTGGTAATAATCCTCCCGATCCCGGTATTACTGCAGAGTGTCAGCTGGTAATAATCCTACCGATCCCGGGGTCTTTGCAGAGTGGCTGTGGGGGTCTTGCCTCACCGCAGACCTCCCAGCAGCTGTGTAGTGAACAGAACGACCTGGGACGCTCCTCATCGGCCTTCTTAAGACCAGTGTAGGATGCTCCCAGTCATCCTAGCAACCGTGGGGTGGCGTGCCGCATTGCCCAGCAACGAGACACACCCCCATGACATGGGCCACGCTCACGAGAGCACAGCCTTTTTCAGTCGCTGAGTGCAGGCATAGGAAACTCCTGATTCCATGCTGTACTTGCCGGGGCCATGCTGACTGCCACGGCCGGACACATCCCTGCGGGGGGTCTGCCCCTTCTCCTGCTGGATGACTGGAGAGGTGTGAACCTCACCTCAGGGAACTATCTCTCCCCCTCCAGCTGCTCTGGATAGAGACAGAGAGGTGACAGGAGTCACACCTCTCATCCTGGATGGCAGGGCTTCAAAGGGCCGTGACATGATGAGAGGAGGGAGAGGTGGGTGGGGCTGAGAGGGGGGAGAGCGCACAGCCTGGCACACCGTGACACTTGAGTTTGGTGTTGGGTCTGGTATGTTGGTTGGAGGAGGAAGCTTGACACTGGAGATCTCGTCACGAATTGTGTCCATCTTCTTGAAGTGACTGGCAATCTCCTGTGCAGTAAGTAAGTTGGTGGGCGGAGGCAGTGGGGGGCGGAGTAAGGAATTAAGGGTAGAGAAGAGTGACGAGGATTGGATGAGAGGATCTTGATGAGAGTTGTAGTAGGTTTGCTTAGCAGCATGGAGGTTGGAGTTGTATTTGAGGACAACATGGAGCGGGAGACATTTTGGCTGAAATTTATAACTAACTTTGAGGTTACTTTATATATTTTATAGCTGAAAGTACAAAATATTGTTTTTCTTCAAAATTTTTGGTCTTTTTTTGTTTATGGCGTGAAAAATAAAAAGCGCACAGATGATGACATCCCACCGACAGAAAGCTCTATTTGTGTGAAGAAAGGACGGATATTTAGTTTGGGTGCAGCGTTGCACGACCGCGCAATTGTCAGTTACATAAAGAGGCGTGGTCATGAAGGGGTGTACATCCTGCGTAGGGGGAGGGGATAAGGACACAAATTGGCGCTTTATTCTCATGGAGATCACATGGTTATTACTAGGAGGAGACGGAAACATTTGCTGGGTATTGGAGCTTTTGTGAGATGGATGGATTGGATGGCGACTGATTTGTATGGAGACATAATATAGAGCGGGAGGAATCCATGGTGTATTGTCACATGTATGAATGCAGGATTGGGGTACTATCCGTGTATTAGGGGGACCAATGACACCTTGGCTAGTATTGTAGATGAATCTGGGGGCGTCGGGGGCAATCTTCTTATGTTTATGGCCCTTTAGGGCAGATGTGATTTTTATGTATTTTATGGGAGATTTTCTCTGTATATTGGGAGTTTCCATCTTGTTGTATCATGAATGTAGTATGGAAGATGAGTCCTATGTACTAGGAATGGTCATTGGAAGGACAGAATAGGAGCCACATGATTGGCTGGCCAACCCCGTGACAGTATAGACTAGTGGGTGACATTGATTGAGATCTGCCCGCTGTGTGTATACAATCACCCGGCTAATGTCTAATATCAGGGGACAAAATGTGCCAGCATTCATCTCAGACTAAGGGAAAATGGCCGCCGGAGGAGGGACAGGAAGGCTACAACAAAATGGAGGACAAAGATCTAATCCACTGTAATGAGATAACTTGATAGCTTTCCCTGTTTTATGCTATTCAGTTTTTTTGGACCAGCACCATCTAGTGTCTGCTCTCCATACTGCACCCTCTGTATAAATCTGTCTGGAGTCACTTCCTGTTCGGTGTCACTTCCTGTCCCGGGAACACTTTTTTTCCTCTCAGCCATTTTAGATCGGCTTCCAGAAGGTCCTGTGATTGTCGGTCTCCATCCTGAACACACGGCCACCATAGGGCCAGCATGGGATCTTCTCCATGTCAGAGCACACGGGTAAGTCAGGTGGATCTCCTATTCCTGGTCCCGCCTCCTGTCCCTGCTATAGACGGACCAATCATCTGTGACCGAACCTTCCTCCTCGTCATCGATGATCTGGGTGTATTATTATTATTTATTCCAGGTACTTATATAGCGCCGTCAGTTTATATCTATATTGTACATTCCTTGACCCTGTCCCCACACAACTCCTCCGGTCAACCTCCCCCTCCATCCTACGCTCCCTCACCCACATCTTCAATCTCTCCCTCTCTACTGGCGCATTTCCCTCCCCCTAAAGCATGTGCACATCACCCCCATACTCAAAAAACCCTCCCTGGACCCCACCGACCTGAACAACCTCAGACCCATCTCCCTGCTGCCATTTACTTCCAAACTCCTTGAGCGCTTAGTCTAGGATCGCCTAACACCCACCTCACTGACAACAACCTCCTCGATCCCCTACAGTCCGGCTTCCGTCCCCTACACTCCACCGAAACCGCCTTACTCAAATCACCGACCTGCTAACCACTAAAGCTAATGGCCACCACTCAGTCCTCCTACTCCTCAACCTTTCTGCAGCCTTCGACACCGTCAACCACCCTCTTCTCCTTAATAAACTGCACTCCTTTGGCATCAGAGACTCCGCCCTCTCCTGGTTCTCCTATCTATCCCAGCGCTCCTTCAGCGTTACCTATAACACTACCACCTCCCCCTCTCTGTTGGGGTCCCTCAAGGCTCTGTCCTCGGGCCCCATCTACACCTCCTCCCTTGGCAAACTGATACACTCCCATGGCTGCAACTATCACCTCTATGCCCATGGTACACAAATCTACCTCTCCACCCCCCACCCCTTCAGTCTCCGCCCGTATCACCCACCTACTGAACGACATATCAAACTGGATGTTGCTCCATTTCCTCAAATTGAACCTTTCCAAAACCGAGCTCCTGATTTTCCCCCCAGCCTGTGCCCCCCTCCCATACTCTCCATCATGACTAACAACGCCACCATCAGTCCCACCACACAAGCCAAAGTCCTAGGTGTCACCCTGGACTCAAACCTATCCTTCCAACCCCATGTCCAATCGTTGGCAAACTCATGCAGGCTCCACCTCTGCAACATCTCCAAAATACGTTCATTCCTCACCCCAGACACTACTAAACTACTCGTTCCCTCCCTTATTATCTCACATCTGGACTACTGCAACTCCCTCCTCACCGGCCTCCCTCATCACAGACTATCCCCGCTTCAGTCTATCCTGAACTCAGCGACCAGACTCATCCACCTTACCAACCGCTCCACATCTGCCACCCCCCTCTGTCATTCCCTCCACTGGTCTCCACTCAGTGTCCTCCACCCCCCTCTGTCATTCCCTCCACTGGCCTCCACTCAGTGTCCTCCACCCCCCTCTGACATTCCCTCCACTGGCCTCCACTCAGTGTCCTCCACCCCCCTCTCTCATTCCCTCCACTGGCCTCCACTCAGTGTCCTCCACCCCCCTCTGTCATTCCCTCCACTGGCCTCCACTCAGTGTCCTCCACCCCCCTTTGTCATTCCCTCCACTGGCTCCACCCCCCTGTGTCATTCCCTCCACTGGCTCCCAATTGCTCAACGCATTAAATTCAAACTACTAACATTGACATACAAAGCCATTCATAACTCCGCCCCAAACTACCTCACAGACCTGATACCCAAATACCACCCAACCCGTAATCTTCACTCCTCACAAGACCTCCTACTTTCTAGCTCCCTGGTCTCCACCTCCCATGCCCGACTGCAGGACTTCACTAGGACTTCCCCTATCCTCTGGAACTCCCTTCCCCAATCCTTCAGACTGTCACCTACCCTCCTCACCTTTAGGCGCACCCTGAAAACCCATCTCTTCAGGGAAGCCTACCCCACCCTCACCTAACTGCCAATCTCCTCCACTCCTCCTACCACTCCATCTCCCACAGCCACTTCCTCCTGTACCACCATCCCCTCCCTCCTAGATTGTAAGCTCCAAGGATCAGGGCCCTCGCACCCCTCGTGTATTGTATTGTTACTGTATTGTCTCATGTTCTGTCCCCACTATAATGTACAGCGCTGAGCAAACCTTCTGCCGCTATATAAATACTGTATAATAATAATAATTCCCATCAGTCCCCGCCCCCAAGGAGCGTACAATCTAAGGGCCCTAACTCACATTCACACATACACATACTAGGGACAACTTAGGAGACAATTCACCTCCCAGCATGTCTTTGTAGAGTAGGAGGAGACCGGAGTCAGAATCTGGCACCAGGATCCTGATGATGACGGGCGGAGCCTAACCATGGCGGCTGAGGAGAGCCCGATGTAGGAGCTCTCGGACAATCTCCTCCACCCGACCTCCCCAAACCCCTACCTGTGACGAGGAAATGTGGTGAAAGGGGTTGCTGCGGCAGGGTGGTCCCCGCTGGATGGACGGAAGAGCTGTGGGAGAGCTGGTCTGGGAAACGGGGTTCGGATGCGGTGCTTGGTGGCGAGGGCGTGTCTGGTTGCTCGGAGACGTGGAGGAGCGGTGCGGCCACGCGGTCAGCCGCTAAGCAGTGCTGGGAGACCAGGAAGCCGGCCGGTGTTCGGAGCGGAGGGAGAGCAGCTGCCCGGCTTACGGGCTCACTAAATGAAGTCCTGTTGCGGGTCAAATAACCGGACTTTTGTCTGCCGGCAGACTATCTGGTGCCCAGCTAGCTAGCCCTCGATCTGCAGTCCCCTATGTTAAACCTAGAACCCGGAGCCCTGGTGGTCGGTCCTTACCCGGAGAGCTGCCTGCCGGCTTATTAGCCGAAGACCTGACCGCTGGCCAACTACATGGAGGCATATTTGGTGGTCTACTGTTCGGGGTCCTGCTGATTGGCCCACTGTTCAGAGCCCTGTCTGTGAAGGAAAGGCACTGGGGATTGGAGAGACAAAGGTGGAAGATACACTTGGGAGCCCCCTAAATACACACATTGCCCAGCCGAACAACAGTGGAAGAGAGCTCCTAGCCGGGTCACGAGAGGAAGAGTGACACGAGGAGGGTGAGTGACTTTGGTCGACACTTGATAAGTATGGTCCCCTGTTGTAAACTGTTTAGGGGAAGAAGTGTATGAGAGTAAAAAGGGGACCCCCCTTGACTGGGGAATGTAAAGGAGTGGAAAAGAGAAGAGGGTAAACGAAAGAAAAGTGTGAAAACCAAGTGAGTGAATAAGGTGCGATTTGTTTATTAATTGTCTCTCCATAACCTCGAGCCTATAAAGAAGAATAAGATTCATAGAAGAATGAAAAATAAAAATGCAAAAGGAAGTGGGCCTAAAGGGACTCAGACCGGTACCATTAAAAAATATACCTCCCAGGGAAACATAACTCCAGAAAGATCTCAGGGTAATAGTGGAAAAGGAGAAGTAGACCTAAGTCTGGAATGTAGCCCTAGACTATCACTAGGCCTTGACATTAGTAGCCAACAAATATCAGCTAATACAGTGATGGAGACAGAGTTACAAATACCAAATAAAAAGGAAATGGCAGAAATGTTTAAAGGTCTGGAAAAAACAATAAAACAAGAAATTGTAAATATTCGAAATGATCTGGGACATCTCTTGGTGAGAGTGGAAGAAACGGAGGAAAAAGTTAAAAAACAATCCCAAATTATCTCTGAATTAGAAAAAGAAATAATCAATATAGGGAAAGCCCAAGAAAAACTGCGCTATAAGACTGAGATACAAGAAAATAGGAATAGGAGGAGAAACATTAGGATACGAGGAGTCCCAGAGAATTCAAAAGGAGAAAATTTGCAAGAGGTGGTCTGTAAAATATTAAACTCCATAATGGACAATACTGATATGGAAAGGATTAAAATGGAAGGAATCTTTAGACAAGGAAAATTCCAAGGAAATTCGGGAAAGGAAAGGCCAAGAGATATACTTGTTAAATTTTGTGACTTCCTAGATAAAGATAAAATTTGGAAAAGGATTAAGGGAAAATCAGTAATCATGTACGAAGGAAAAGAAATACAGATATATGCGGATTTGTCATCAGAGACTCTGTGGAGAAGGAGAATCCTGAGACCTCTATTGGAAAGATTGAAAGAACAGAACGTCCAATATAGATGGGGGACCCCTGAGTGCCTAATAGGGTGGAGAAATGGAACTACAGCATATCTCAGGTTCCCAGAAGATTTGCAGTATTTTTGTGATAGACTTAAACTACAAAGACTGGAGATCCCTGGTTGGGAAGAAGAACACTGGGAAATTAGAATAAAAGGAAAGGAGTGCTGGCAGCCTGTTGGAGGGAGGAGGCGGGGGGAGGGGGAGAGGGAGAGAGATAACGTGGGTTTTTTTTTTTTTTTTTTTTTTTTTTTTCCTCTCTCTCTCCCTCCTGTCTTTTTCTGCCTTCTCCCAACCGTCTCCTAACCACTATTATTGAGATATTTAGGGAGGAGTTAGGGGTTGAGGGGGAGGTTGGAGAAGGGGGAAAAGTTGTCCATGGGTGGAGTTCTTTATTTTTTTTGCCCTGAGATTAAATCAAAGGTGGATTGTATCTCCACAAATGATTAGTAGGCAAATAGTAGGCCTAAAAAGAGGGGGGGGGTGGGAGGGAGGGGAGGGAAGTTGGGAGGGATGGAAGCTGGGTGGGAGGGAGGAAGGGGAGGGAGGGAGGGGAGGAGGTACGGGGTCAATACTCTGCAAGACAGAAGAGATAAAGAGGAAAAGGCAATCAGGAAGAGAGATGGAGCCAATTGGGAACGATGGAAGAAATACAGTTTATAACATATAATGTGAACGGGCTGAGTTGCCCAGGGAAGAGATTTAGGTTGTTTAATGAGCTACATCATAGGGCGACGTCAGTGGTATTTTTACAGGAGACACACTTTGAGATAGAGGCAAATGTAAAATTGAGATCCAAATACTATCCAACATGGTACTATGCAGATTCTCCAATTAAAAGAGCAAAAGGGGTTGCAATAGGTTTGGCAAAGAATATGAGATTTGAGCTGGAGGATAGAAGAACCGACCCGGAGGGGAGGTTTTTATTCTTAAAAGGTAAACTTCAGGGGATTGAGTGCACTTTAGCCAATATATACTGCCCTAATAAAAATCCGGAGATATATATGAAGGGTCTGTTAAAAAAATTAATGGAATTTAAAAAAGGGCGTTTGATAGTAGCTGGAGACCTAAATTTCTGTATGGACCCACAAAAGGATAATACCTCTTCTGTGCAAAGAGAGGGGAGTAGGTCTCTGAGAGCTTTGAAAAAAGCGATGCATGAATACCAACTAGTGGACACCTGGAGAATAACGCATATGAAAGACAGAGACTATTCCTTCTTCTCGAATGCACATGAGATATACTCGAGATTAGACTACATCTTAATAGACCACCAACTGATAGATCATCTGGTTAAAATCGACATAGAAACAAGGACGTTCTCGGATCATGCTCCGGTTGTGATGAAAATGAGATGGGGAGGAAGGTGGACTGGAGGATTGGGGTGGAGGTTAAACGAGGCTCTTCTTCTGGATGAGGATATAGTTCAAAAAATCGAGAAAGAGATTAAGGTATATTTTAAGGAGAACGAAACAGAGGGAGTATCGATAGCTACAGTTTGGGAAAGCCACAAGGTATTTATAAGAGGAATCTTGATCGCGGCAGGTGCAAGGAAAAAAAAGGAAAGAAGAGAGAGGGTCAGTAGGCTCTTAAAAGAAATATTGGAACTGGAGCAGATCCATAAGAAGAAAATAACAAAAGATACGAGACAGAAGCTAGTGGATAAAAAAGATGAGCTAGAGAGGTTGATGGAGGAGGAGAAGAGAAGAGTATACAACAGGGTTTTGAACGAAAGATATAGATGGGGAGACAGACCAGGAAGATATTTAATGAGAGCCTTGAATAAAAAGAAAAATAGGAACTACATAGAAAAGATAAAAAGTTCAAAGGGGGAGTTGGTCCACTCAAATAAAGAGATTATTAAAGTGTTTACGGAGTATTATAAGAAATTATATAATATCAGTACCCAAGGCCCTCTAAAAGAAGCCCAAGAGGAAATTAATAAAAAAAAGATGACATACTTAAAAAATGCGGGATTACCAAAACTAAGTGAAGTACAGTTGAAATCCTTAGATGCAGAAATCTCCCAGGAAGAAATTAAAAGAGCATTGAAAAGCACAGGGGGGGGAAAAAGCCCAGGCCCGGATGGTTATACAGTTAGGTACTATAAGAAATTCAGTGAGGTATTGCTACCCAAGCTGGAGAAACATATGAATGCTCTGGGAGGTGGGACGGAAGTGAGGAGAGAATCCCTACAGGCCCATGTAGTACTTATTCATAAGGAAGGAAAAGATCCATCTCAGTGCTCCAGCTATAGACCTATTTCATTACTGAACACTGACACTAAACTGTATGCAAAGGTGTTAGCAAACAGGTTGAGGGATCTGATGCCTGAATGGATCCATGGAGATCAGGTGGGCTTCGTACCAGGGAGAGAAGGTAGAGATAACGGCTTGAGAACCCTGATGCTTATTCAGAAGAGTAGAAAAGGGAAAGCCCCGGTGGTGCTCTTGTCGATTGACGCAGAGAAGGCATTCGATAGAGTGGACTGGGGCTTCATGATGGATAATTTAAAAGTGCTGGGGATAGGCGATAGAATGCGAGAGTGGATAAGCAAATTATATAGTGAGCCTACTGCAATCATCACGGTAAACGGGGAGAGATCAGAACCCATCGGAATGTCTAATGGGACAAGACAGGGCTGTCCACTGTCCCCTCTGTTATATGTATTGTCACTAGAACCTCTGTTGTCAACAATAAGAAATAGTGGATCGGTAAAGGGAATACAGATAGAATCCATAGAACATAGAGTAGCGGCCTTGCGGACGACTTATTGTTCTATGTGGGGAATCCTCGAATAACTCTCCCAAATATAATGAAGATTCTGAAGGAGTACGGTGAACTTTCAAACTTAAAAATTAATCCAACGAAAACAGAGATCCTGAATATTAATATATCAAAGAATGAAAAAGAAAAACTACAAAAAGAATTCCCCTTTATATGGAGAGAAAAAGAGATAAAGTATCTAGGAATAAAGCTTACTGCCTCACTTAAGAACTTGTATAGATTAAACTATATATCTTTGATAAATGAGATCAGGGAAGATTTAAAAAGATTAGAAGGAGGAAACCCAGCCTGGATAGGACGTATAAACCTAGTCAAAACGGTAATTATGCCTAAAATACTGTATAGATTTCAAATGGTACCAATTAAAATTCCAGAGGCCTTCTTTAAGATAATGAAAAGAATGTTAACAAAATATATATGGAGGAATAAGAAACCCAGAATAGCATATGAAACATTGAGTAGGACTAAAGAGAAAGGGGGAATGGGTCTACCAGATGTCAAGAGATATTATAAAGCAGTGGTTTTGGCAAGAATATATGACTGGACATTTAACCATAAGGGGAAAAGTTGGGTAACAATTGAAAATGATCTTAGTGGCACTAGATTGAGTCAGATGATATGGGTCCCAACACAATTTAGGGGAATTAAAGAAAGCACAAGTATGTACACATTAAATGTTTTTAGGGTATGGGACACTTTACACAAAAACATGAAATGGGAATTTAATTCTATATTAATGCCTCTCACAAATACTGAGTATTTCCCCCCGGGAAAGAATAAGATATCAGGGAGATGGTTTAGAAAGGAGGACACCCAACTGAGTGATGTCTTGGTGGAAGGGGAACTGAGATCACTTAAAGATTTAATAGAGAAGAAGGGAGATATTTTTATTAGAATAGATGAGTGGAAGTATCATCAATTGAAATGTTTTATTGGAAATCTACCGAAACCCCTGAGAATAAAACAGGAGTGGAATATGTTTGAAAGGTTGTTGGGGACACGAGGTGATGGGAAACACGGTATTTCAAAAGTGTATAGAATACTCACAGAATTAGACACAAACACAAAGTCAACTTTTATTACAAAATGGGAAAGGGATATGGGAGTTGAGTTTGATGAAGATAGACAGAGAAAGATGTTTAGATTGATACACGATAATGTTAGTATGAGAGAGGTTGAGGTTAATTACAAGTGTATGACACGATGGCACATTACACCGAGTGTAGAGCATAAGATGAATGGGGAAAACTCAAATAAGTGTTGGAGAGGATGTGGAGAGATTGGCACGGTGTTTCACATATGGTGGGAATGTCCGAAAATTCAGGCCTTTTGGAAGATAATAGTTAAACTGATTGAGGAAATAACCGAAATTGACATAGGGTTAGACCCAACGACGTGCCTCCTACACAAGGTAGAGACATCTGTAAATAAATATAAAGATTCAGGTATTTGGTACTTATTGAATGCAGCGAAAGGGCTGATACCCAAGTTTTGGAGAAGAGCCGAGGTACCGAAGGAGGAAGACTGGATTAACAGAGTGAATCAGATTGGTAGAATGGAAAAATCATACCATATGCATGAAGATAGGATGGGAGTGTATTCTAGGAGATGGGAAAAGTGGGAAAGAGCAAGATTGAAGGAGAAATATAAGAAAATATAAACTAAGAGGTTAACAATAAAATGGATAAGCCTTATTAGATCAGAATGGATTGGAGTCTGCAGAGGGAAGAGGGGGGATGAGGGGCGGGAAGGGGAGATAGTGGGATGGGAAAGAAAAGAGTTTTTTTTTTTTTTTTTTTATAAGGGAAAGATAGAAATGTTATAAATGTTTATTTGTATTGAGAATTTTTTCCCTGTTTTGGGACTTTTGTATTAATATGAAAAATTTAATAAATATTTAAATTAAAAAAAAAAAAAAAAAAAAAGGAGGAGACCGGAGTACCCAAACGAAACCTACGCAAGCACAGGGAGAACATGCAAACTCCAGGCAGGTGGTGCCATGGTTGGGATTTGAACCAACAACCTGAGTACTGCCAGGTGGAAGTGCAAACCACTCAGCCACTGTGCTGCCCCGTGCTGTATATATCTCAGCATCTACTTCTCAGTGTTGGTTTCCTCCTCATTGCCGGCCATTAAATGGGCCTCAGAATGGCTCCGGTATTCCCTCCTAGGAAGGACATTCAGGTCGATCTCCCACCATGTTCCTTTGATGTGTCCGAGACAGAATAACAGGAGAGACACCAGGTATGTATGGGAGAGGGGTGAGATGCTGGGAAGGATATGTATGGGGGAGGGGTGAGAAGCTGGGAGGGATGTGAATGGGGGGAGAGGGGAGAAGATGGGGATTATTGTATATGGGGAGGAGTGATAAGTTGAGGAGGGATGTGTATGGGGGAGAGGTGAGAAGCTGGGAGGGATGTGTATGGGGGAGGGGTGAGAAGTTGGGAAGGGATGCAAATGGTGGAGGGGTGAGAAGTTGGGGAGGGCTTTTGGGTGCGGGGCCCATGGAACCCAGCTTACTTTGGAGAGGTGGGGAGACCCCTGTCTCAGCACCCATATCCCTCTTATGTGTAAGTCACCCTGTGCCTGTTAGGGGTGCAGGGTGAGATGTCTTGATATTGTGTAGACATGTCTAGGTGGGGTGGGGGGGTTGTTCATTATTTAATGCCATGTGGTTGCATCTCATTGTTCTATTGTTTGTCTGGCTTGGGAGCAAACTATTATGGGATGTATGTGTTTGTGTGTATTGGTTGGTGGGGGGTGTCTCCAGCAGCCCTCCGTCCTGATGGGACTGTCTGCTGGTGTGAAGTTTGAATACCTGTGTGTCTCTTGTGACTAAATGTAGATTGCCCCGCCCTGTGTCATTATGCAGGGAGGGGGGATTGTCCCCTGAGTGTATATATCTTGTATCTGTGTTCAAATAATGTAGTCTACCTCCTGGTTTACTTCAGGACTGGTGTCTAGTCTTGTATGGGCGGCTGTGGTGTCTGTGGTTGGTGTTCGGAGGGGGAAGCAGTATTCCAATGGAAGTAATCAAGCACAGTCTGGGGTCAGTTCCGTTACAGCTGTGTATGGGGGAGGGGCAAGAAGCTAAGGAAGATATGTATGGAGGATGGGTGAGAAGCTGGGGAGGGGTGTGAAGCTCAGAAGGGATGTGTATGGGGGAGGGGGTGAGAAGCTGGGAAGGGATATATATGGGGAAGTGGTGAAAAGTTGGGAGAGGATATGTATGAGGGAGGTTTGAGAAGCTGGGAGGGGATATATATGGGGGAGGGGTGAGAAGCTGGGGAGGGATGTGTATAGGGGAGAAGTGAGAAGCTTGGGAGGGATGTATATGGGGGAGGAGTGAGAAGCTGGGGAGGGATATTTATGAGGGAGGTTTGAGAAGCTGGGAGGGGATATATATGGGGGAGGGGTGAGAAGCTTGGGAGGGATGTGTATGGGGGAGGGGTGAGAAGTTGAGGAGGGATGTGTATGGGGGAGGGGTATGTGTGGTGGAGGGATGACAAGTCGGGGACGGGTATGTGTGGGGGAGGAGTTAGAAGCCAGGGACGGATATGTGTGGCGGAGGAGTTAGAAGCCAGGGACAGATATATGTGGTGGAGGGGTTAGAAGCCAGGGACGGGTACGTATGGGGGAGGGGTGAGAAGTCGGGGACGGGTATGTATGGGGGAGGGGTGAGAAGTTGGGGACGGGTATGTATGGGGGAGGGGTTTGAAGCCGTGGACGGGTATGTATGGGGGAGGGGGTGTGAAGCCGGGGATGGGTATGTATGGGGGACGGGTGTGAAGCCGGGGACGGGTGTGTATGGGGGAGGGGTAAGAAGCCGTGGACGGGTATGTATGGGGGAGGGGTGAGAAGTCGGGGATGGGTACATATGGGGGAGGGGTGTGAAGCCGGGGACAGCTATGTATGGGGAAGGGGTGTGAAGTGGGGGATGGGTATGTATGGGGGAGGGGTGAGAAGTCGGGGACGGGTACGTATGGGGGAGGGGTGTGAAGCCGTGGACGGGTATGTATGGGGGAGGGGTGTGATGCCGTGGACGGGTATGTATGGGGGAGGGGTGTGAAGCCGTGGACGGGTATGTATGGGGGAGGGTTGAGAAGCCGGGGACGGGTATGTGTGCGGGAGGGGTGAGAAGCCAGGGACGGGTATGTATGGGGGAGGGGTGAGAAGCCGGGGACGGGTATGTATGGGGGAGGGGTGAGAAGCCGGGGAGGGGTGTGAAGCCGTGGGCGGGTATGTATGGGGGAGGGGTGTGAAGCCGTGGGCGGGTATGTATGGGGGAGGGGTGAGAAGCCGGGGACGGGTATGTATGGGGGAGGGGTGAGAAGCTGGGTAGGGGTGTGAAGCCGTGGGCGGGTATGTATGGGGGAGGGGTGAGAAGCCGTGGATGGGTATGTATGGGGGAGGGGTGTGAAGCCGTGGATGGGTACGTATGGGGGAGGGGTGTGAAGCCGTGGATGGGTACGTATGGGGGAGGGGTGAGAAGCCGGGGACGGGTATGTATGGGGGAGGGGTGAGAAGCCGGGGACGGGTATGTATGGGGGAGGGGTGTGAAGCCGTGGACGGGTATGTATGGGGGAGGGGTGAGAAGCCATGGACGGGTACATATGAGGGAGGGGTGTGTATGGGGGAGGGGTGTGAAGCCATGGACGGGTATGTATGGGGGAGGGGTGAGAAGCCGTGGACGGGTATGTATGGGGGAGGGGTGAGAAGCCGGGGACGGCTATGTATAGGTGTTCTGTCTCTCCAATCTAAGCATTGATAGTGTGATCTCTGTAACTTACAGTTGTGATGAGATGGTGATAACTTCATCCTCAGTTGGATACCACAGTCAGTGACTCCATCGATAAGACATCTTGTAGATCTTGTGAAGTTTCTTCCATAAACTGAGAGAATCTTACAACAATGAACATTCGATCGGTCAAAAGATCATAATGTTTCTGCTTCTTGCCATGAGGCTAGAACTGCAATGCATTTCTGGGAAAGGGGGAGGGGCTATCTATACAACATTAAACCAAATAAACTTTAGTTCAAGTCCAATATAAATAATGAAGATTCTTTCCGGGAACATCTGCAAAACAAGAGGGAAGGGAAGAACAAAGGAAAACAATGCAAACATTCAGCATAATACTTGCAGATGTTGGTGTGGAAAGTCCAGGCTGAGACATGGAAATCCATATTCAGAGGAGAAGGCAGCAACATGCACCTTCCTTCTTACCTCCCTGTAATTCAGGTGGATGACTTGTCTTCCTCTTTGGTTCCTTTATAGGCCTGAAGTAAAGGTGTGCAGAACCTTCTTTCATGACTCTAACTTCTACCTTGCGTACCTTTCCATCGTTACTTGGCATAGTCTTTGTAATCAGAGCCATGGGCCAATGGTTACCATGGGAATCTGTCTCCTTCAAAACAACTACGTCTCCCACTTGTAGATTGGGTTTGCTAGTTTGCCATTTATTACGACTTTGAAGGGTAGAAAGGGACTCCATCTTCCAGCGATTCCAGAACACATTAGCAAGATGTTGAACCCGTCGCCATTGATGCTTGTAAATGTTGGGGTAATCAAGTTCCTCTGTGGGAATAGTGGCTACCCCAGTTTTTTGGGTAAGAAGAGTGACTGGAGTGAGCAACACTGGGAACTCGGGATCTGAGGACACAGGGACCAATGGCCTTGCATTGATTATAGCGGACACTTCTGCAAGAAGAGTGACTAAGATTTCATGAGTAAATTGAGATGTTTTCTGGTCCAGTAGCATAGAGTCCAGGATCTTTCCTGCAACTCCAATCATTCGTTCCCAAGAGCCTCCCATGTGAGGAATGAGGTGGGTTGAGTTCCCATTTACACTTATTGCCACTCAAGAAGATCTCTATCTTTTCTGCTGCTGTAAAATGAGTCCCACAGTCAGATCTCAGGGACTTTACAGGTCCTCGTACAGAAACAAATCTTCTGAAAGCATTAATGATACAAGAAGAGTCCATTGATTCTATCACATCAATGTGCACTGCACCAATGCTCAAGCAAGTGAACAGCACAGCCCATCGCTTATTGTTAGCAACTCCGCCACGAGTTCTGCGTGTAACAACAGTCCAGGGGCCACATATGTCCATGCCAACATTAGTAAATGGTGCTTCAGTGCTTAATCAGTCAGCTGGCAACTCTGCCATTTGTTGTTGTAGGTGCTTCCTGTGATGGGAGTGACTTTGGGTGGGGGCCCATGGAACACAGCTCACGTTGGAGGAGTAGGGAGACCCCTGTCTCAGCTCCCCATATCCCTCTTATGTGTAAGTCATCCTTTGCCTGTTAGGGGTACAGGGTGGAATGTCCTGATATTGTGTAGACATGTATAGGTGGGGTGGGGGGGTTGTTCATTGTTTACTGCCATGTGGTGTATCCCATTGTTCTATTGTGTGTCTGGCTTGGGAGCAAACTATTATGGGATGTATGTGTTTGTGTATTGGCTTGGTGGGGGGTGTCTGCTGATGTGTCTCTGGTTTCTAGATGTGGTTTGCCCTGTCCTGTGTCCATATGCAGGGAGGTGGGTTGTTCCCTTGAATGTTTATATCTTGTGTCTGTGTTAAAATAAAGCAGTCTATTTCCTGGTTTTACTTTGAGTGGTATCTAGGGGCGGGGTTGTGGACGGCTTTGTATGCTGTGGTTAGTATTTAGAATTTTATAGGTTGGGTTACTGGAAGAAAGTCGAGGGATTGGCACAGAGGGGTGGAGGCCAGTGGAGGGATTGGCAGAGAGGGGTGGAGGATGCTGAGCTGAGGTCAGGGAGGGGATTGGCAGAGAGGGGCGGAGGTCAGTGAAGGGATTGGCAGAGGGGCGGAGGACACTGAGTGGAGGTCAGTGAAGGGATTGGCAGAGAGGGCGCTGAGTGGAGGTCAGTGAAGGGATTGGCAGAGAGCGGTGGAGGACACTGAATGGAGGCCAGTGGAGGGATTGGCAGAGAGGGGTGGAGGGTGTATATGGGAAGGTAGATGATCTGTGGGGTTTGGGTTTATATGGAGTAGGTACGTGCGTATGGGGAAGGTAGGTTATCTGTGGGATCTGGTTATGTTTTAGGGAGGTAGGTGATCTGGGTGTATGTTGTAGGTAGGTGATCTGTGTGTATGTATGGGAGAGGTAGGTGATATGTGGGATCTGGGTGTATGTTGTAGGTAGATGATCTGGGTGTATGTATGGGAGAGGTAGGTGATCTGTGGGATCTGGGTATATGTTGTAGGTAGGTGATCTGGGTATATGTTGTAGGTAGATGATCTGGGTGTATGTATGGGAGAGGTAGGTGATATGTGGGATCTGGGTGTATATGGAAGAGGTAGGCGATCTGTGGGATCTGGGTGTATATGGGGGCGGTAGGTGATCTGGGTGTATATGGGGGAGGTCGGTGATCTCTGGGATTTGGATGTATAAGGAGAGGTAGGTGATATATGGGATTTGTGTATGTATGGGGTAGTTAGGTGATCTGTGGGATCTGGGTATATATGGGGATGTAGGTGATCTGTGGGATCTGGGTGTATATGGGGAGGTAGGTTATATGTGTGATCTGTCTGTATATGGGGTAGGTAGGTGATCTGGGTGTATATGGGGGAGGTAGGTGGTCTGTGGGATCTGGGTGTATATGGGGATGTAGGTGATCTGTGGGATCTGGGTGTATATGGGGAGGTAGGTTGTCTGTGTGATCTGTCTGTATATGGGGTAGGTAGGTGATCTGTGGGATCTGGGTGTATATGGGGGAGGTAGGTGGTCTGTGGGATCTGGGTGTATATGGGGGAGGTAGGTGATCTGGATGTATATGGGGGAGGTAGCTGATCTGAGGGATCTGGGTGATTATGGGGAGGTAGGTGACCTGTGTGATCTGTCTGTATATGGGGGAGGTAGGGGATCTGAGTGCACATGGGGGATGTAGATGATCTATGGGAACTTGGAGTGTATGGGGGAGGTAAGTGATCAGTGGGATCTTTGTGTATATGGGGGAGGTAGGTGATCTGTGGCATCTGCATGTATATGGGCAGGAAGGTGATCTGTGGGATATGTGAGTGCAGGGGAGGTAGGTGATCCATGGGATCTGGGTGTATATGGGAAAGGTAGGTGATCTTTGGGATATGGGGGAGGTAGGTGATCTGTGGGATCAGGGTATACAGGTGAAACAAGAAAAATGAGAATCTGGTGCATTCATTCATTGATTCAGTGCAGCAACTTAAAAGGTGAAACTAATATATGAGACTCATTCCATGCAAAGCAAGATAGTTCCAGCCGTGATTTGTCATCATTGTGATGATTATGGCTTACAGCTCATGAAAACCCCAAATCCACCATCTCATATAATGAGAATATTCCATGCAATCAATAAAACACGGATTGTACATAGAACAATATCGCACCTCTGAAAAGTAGAAGCTGCATATGTACTCAGTACTTGGTTTGGGCCCCTTTTGCAGCAATTACTGGTTCATTGCGGCGTGGCATGGAAGCTATCAGCCTGTGGCACTGCTGAGGTGTTATGGAAGACCAGGATGCTTCAATAGCGGCCTTCAGCTCTTCTGCATTGTTCCGTCTCATATCTCTCATCTTTCTCACGGTCATTGAACCAGGTTTTGGTGATTTTGGCAGTGTGGGCGGTGCCAAGTCCTGCTGGAAAATGAAGTCAGCATCCCCATAAAGCTCGTCTGCGGAAGGAAGCATGAAGTGCTCCAAAATCTCCTGGTAGATGGCTGTGGTGACCCTGGACTTAATGAAGCACAGTGGGCCAACACCAGCAGATGACATGGCTCCCCAAATCAACACAGACTGTGGAAACTTCACACTGGACTTCAAGCATCTTGCAGTGTGTGCCTCTCCATTCTTCCTCCATACTCGGGGTCCTTGGGCCTCTCCATTCTTCGTCCATACTCGGGGTCCTTGGGCCTCTCCATTCTTCGTCCATACTCGGGGTCCTTGGGCCTCTCCATTCTTCCTCCATACTCGGGGTCCTTGGGCCTCTCCATTCTTCCTCCATACTCGGGGTCCTTGGGCCTCTCCATTCTTCCTCCATACTCGGTATCCTTGGTTTCAAAATGAGATGCAAAAGTTGCTCTCATCAGAAAAGAGGACTTTGGACCACTGATCAATAGACCAGGTCTGTTTTTCTTTAGCCCAGGTAAGATGCTTCTGTCATTGTTTGTTGTTCAGGAGTGGCTTGACAAGAGGAATACGACATTTGAAGTTCATGTTGTCATGGAAATTTTGTATTGTTGGTTGAACTTTAAATGTGTCATATATTCGTGTTATTCATATGTCTCTGGTGTGTATAATTAAAGCTCTGAAGGCTGCAATTGGGCCATGCGCATGTACAATGTATGTATTACAGTACTCAGCTCAGTAATGGATGAGATAGCAGATCTGCGCTTATAGACCGGCGTGTATACCACCACGGCAATCGATGCGAATGCCGCCGGCCTGTATCCACATATCAGCAGCATAGTACCACATGGACTTCATAACGCAAGGCGCCAAGCGGTGTGAACTCCGCGTGTAGGCTTATGCATATCTTACAACCCATTACCGACCTGAACTGTATCCGGATGGATGTGTTTTAATAAAGATCGTATTGGGCCCATCCAGGTACAGACTGATGTTTCTAGGGAATGCTTGTACAAGGAATTTGCATACCATAGGAGCTAGTAGGACAGGAAGTATGCCCTCCATAGAGGGCTCATGGGGGGAAGGGGAGGAAGTCTGCTGACCTCAGAGGGCTCATGGGGGAGGACCAGTGATAGATAATAGGAAAGGCTATGCTCCAATCGGAATGTACATCCTGTGTATAGGCACTCCCCATTGCATTGTTCTGTGGGAGGGGATTGACTTTATTCATGTGGGGGGCGTGTGTGTATTTGTAATAAAACCAGAGGGTGAGAATGAAAACTTCCTCTATGTGAATTCCAACAGCATCCTGAGAGTGTTGTGTGATCATTCTGGGGTATAGGGAGCTCCATCCCCCACATTTCAACAGAAGTTAAATCAGTTGGAAGGGCAGGAATCGTGTAGTTTAGCTGCAGTCGTGGTAAGCGAGATTCGCACAGCTTTATTGGGGATTTCTGCGCATCCAACTGCGAGTACTCACGGTAAGGAGAAATTCGTTAGAGCGAATTTCCAAGACAATGTCCAGGATCAGTCTGTGTGTGGTGGCTCTTGATGCACTGACTCTAGCCTCAGTCCACTCCTTGTTAAAGTCCCCAACACTTTTGAATGGCCTTTTCCTGCCAATCCTCTCCAGGCTGTGGTCATCCCTGCTGCTTGTGCACCTTTTTCTTCCACACTTTTCAATTCCACATAACTTTTTATTAATGTGCTTTGATACAGCACTTTGGGAACATCCACCTTCTTCTGCAATTATCTTTTGAGGCTTTCCCTCCTTATGGAGGGTGTCAGTGATGATGTCTTTCCCATGATTGTGATTTCTACTGAACCAGACTAAGAGACCATTTAAAGGCTCAGGAACCCTCTGCAGGTGTTATGGCTGAATGAGCTGATTAGAGTGGGACACTTTGAGCCGAGAATATTCCACCTTTTCACAATATTCTCATTTTCTGAGATTGTGGATTGGGGGTTTTCATGAGCTGTAAGCCATAATCATCACAATGATGACAAATCACGGCTTGAACTATCTTGCTTTGCATGGAATGAGTCTATCTCATATATTAGTGTCACCTTTTCAGTTGCTGCACTGAAATGAATGAAATTTTGCACCATATTCTAATTTTTCGAGTTTCAACTGTATACTCCACAATTCTCCCATGTGGACACCTCGTAAGTGGTTCTCCAGTATAGACTCCCAGTTTGGGGAACTCATATAGAAAAAGCCGTCAGCTAGAATCAAACTCACTACTCTACAGTATGGTGAAGACCAAGGAGGCCTAGCAATACCAAATGTTAGACTTTATTTTATAGCTGCCCAACTTCAACATCTTACCAGGTGGGACTTAGTAGACACATTAGATCCCATCCATCGGTGTCTACTTCCATCAGATACAGATTTCACATCACTCTCACACTTGTTAATGGGCTTCAGATGGCACCAGTGGGAAAGGCATGATCTCTCATATATTTATTCCAGTCTTTTGACTCTAAGAGAGAGTGGTGGGAGGTGATTGTGACCTCCATACCTCTCATCTCTCTGTCCTCTTCACAGAAACTCAGTCATTTATTTTGCATAGAGCTTTCAGGACTCCAGCTCAATTGTTCAGCTAGGACAGGAGGGATTTCCCCTTAATACCCCAATTGTAGTGTTGATGTCGGGGATTTGATACATGTTTTGGAGATGTCCAAAATTATTCAAAAAGTGGAACAATATGACCAGTATTATAATGTTGGTGTTCAATATTCCTCGGGTGTGCCTCTTGGTCTCTTTACTTTATGGAGGGAGACAGTACAGTAACAATACAGTTCAGTACAAGAGGGATTAGAGGGCCCTGCTCCTTGGAGCTTACAATCTAGGAGAGAGGGGATAGTGGTACAAGAGGTAATTAGCTGTGGGGGATGGAGTGGTTGGGGGAGTAGGGGATTCCAGTAGTTAGCTGGGGTCGGGGTAGGCTTCCCTGAAGAGATGAGTTTTTAGAGTGCGCCTAAAAGTGAGCAGAGGAGACGATAGCCTGATAGCTTGGGGTAGGGAGTTCCAGAGGATGGGTGAAGCCCGTGAGAAATCCTGGAGATGAGCATGGGAGGAGGAGACAAGGGAGCTAGAGAGTAGGAGGTCTTGCGAGGAGTGGAGAGTACGGTTTGGGTGGTATTTAGAGACAAGGTCGGTGATGTAGTTGAGGACAGTGTTATGAACGGCTTTATACTTCAGTGTTAGTGTTTTCAATTTAATCCGCTGGGCAATTGGAAGCCAGTGGAGGGATTGGCAGAGAGGGATGGAGGATACTGAGTGGAGGCCAGTGGAGGGATTGGCAGAGAGGGGTGGAGGATACTGAGTGGAGGCCAGTAGAGGGATTGGCAGAGAGGTGGCTGATACATAACGGTTAGTAAGGTGAATGAGTCTGGCAGCAGCATTCATGATGAACTGGAGTGGAGATAGTCTGCGATGAGGTCGGCCAGTGAGGAGGGAGTTACAATAGTCAAGGCGTGATATAATAAGGGAGTGAATGAGTTGCTTAGTGGTTTACGAGGTTAGGAACGGCCGTATCTTGGAGATGTTGCGGAGGTGAAGTCTACATGAGTTTGTCAGTGATTGGACCTGGGGCTGAAAGGACAGATTGGAGTCTAGGATGACACCTAGTACCCTGGCATGAGGGGTGGGACTGATAATCACTAAGCTCTTCTCTGAAGCTCACCTTACCACCTGCCCCCTTGACCCTGTCCCTACACAACTCCTACGATCACCCTCCTCCTCCATCCTACGCTCCCTCACCCACAGCTTTAATCTTTCCCTCTCTACTGGCACATTGCCCTCCCCTCTGAAGAATGCGCACATCACTCCCATACTTTAAAAACCCTCCCTGGATCCCTCTGACCTAAACAACCTAAGACCCATCTTCCTGCTGCCATTTACATCCCAACTCCTTGCACGCTTAGTCTATAATCACCTGAGTTCCCACCTCACCGACAACAACCTCCTCAATCCCCTACAATCTGTCTTCCGTCCCCTACACTCCACCGAAACCGCCCTACTCAAACTCACCAATGACCTGCTAACCGCCAAAGCCAATGGCCACTACTCAATGCTACTACTCCTCAACCTCTCTGCAGCTTTTGACACGGTCAACCACCCCCTCCTCCTCAAAAAACTATACTCTTTTGGCCTCAGAGACTCCGCTCTCTCCTGGCTGGCTCTCTTCCTATCTATCACAACGCTCCTTCAGTGTTACCTATAATGCTGCCACCTCCCCCTCTCTGTTGGGGTCCCTCAAGGTTCTGTCCTCGGGCCCCTTCTCTTCTCCATCTACACCTCCTCCCTTGGTCAACTGATACACTCTCACGGCTTCAACTACCATCTGTATGACGATGACACTCAAATCTATCTCTCTACTCCCCGTCTCACCCCTCCAGTCTCCGCCTGAATCACTAGCCTTCTGAAGGACATATCAGACTGGACATATCAGACTCCAATTCCTCAAATTAAACCTTGCCAAAACCTAGCTCCTAGTTTTCCCCCCAGCCCGTGCCCCCCTGACCTCTTCATCAGGACCAACAACATCACCATCAGTCCCACCCCGCAAGCCAGAGTACTAGGTGTCATTCTAGACTCCAATCTGTCTTTCCAGCCCCAGGTCCAATCGCTGACAAATTCATACAGACTCCACCTCTCTAACATCTCCAAAATACGCACGTTCCTAACTCCAGAAACTACAAAGCAACTCATTCACTCTCTTATTATATCACGACTTGACTACTGTAACTCCCTCCTCACCGGCCTACCCCAACACAGGCTATCCCCGCTTCAGTCTATCCTGAATTCTGCAACCAGACTCATCCACCGTGTACTGTCTCCCATTATAATGTACAGCTGAGCAAACTGTTGGCGCTATATAAATACTGTATAATAATAATAATAGTGTTGCTGATCTTGATGGAGAAGTCGGGAGGGGGGGGGCACGGGTTGGGGGGAATACTAGAAGCTCAGTTTTGGAAAGGTTGAGTTTGAGGAAGTTGAGTGACATCCAGTCCGATATGTCACTTAGTAGGCTGGTGATGTGATTGGACACTGAGGGGGTGAGGTGAGGGGTAGAGAGATAGATTTGTGTGTCATCGGCATAGAGATGGTAGTTGAAGCCGTGGGAGTATCAATTGGCCAAGGGAGGAGGTGTAGATGGAGAAGAGGAGGGGTCCGAGGACAGAACCTTGAGGGACCCCGACAGAGAGAGGGAGTGAAGGGGATGTGGCAGCGTTATAGGTAACACTGAAGGAGCGCTGTGATAGATAGGAGAGCCAGGAGAGAGCGGAGTCTCTGAGACCAACTACATTGGAGACCCATACTTGGGGTATGATCCTGGAGACACGGGCCTCATTGATCGGTGTCAGATATCTATGTATGTACTGGGGGAGTTACTTGCCGTGTACAGCTGAATTGTTCTAGGTTGTTTCTTCTTTTCTCTGTTCATTTGTTTATAAAAGGTAAAAGTGACACCATAGACAAAGCAAGTTATTGTTCTGTATGATCTGTAACAGTGCCACAACTGCCTATACATGAGAATGTATGACTCCATTGTCTGGGCTGAATGTTGGGAATACTGTGCACACTTAGAAACTTTATTAATACAATCTATTTGATTAAAAAAATACTGTAGATAATGCTGTACATATTCTTTCTATTCATAAGATATATTTAGTAATGAACATTAAAAATAGAAAGCAACTTTATGTAGCCCTTTTATATACAATTCTTTTTTCTTTCTCTACAGGTAGATTGATGAACCAGGTTTTAGGACTTTTTTGTCTTCATGAATACAGCTGAGTCACATGGAAAATAAAACACATGGATGTCTTAATTGACTGAGAGTCTTTACTGCAGTTCACTGGAGGATTCACACGGGATACAAGTCATATCTGTGTTCTAAAAGTCATGGTTTGGATCCTCTTCCACTTTGATCCAGCAGGAGAAAAGTAATTTCAGTGTTCTGGAAGTGACAATGGCTTTACAATAAAGTCCAACCCAAGTATACATAAGAGGAGTCATTTCAAACTACTTGTTTGTAGATTTTACAATGGAGAGAAAATATATCACACACCAGAAGGCTTGCAATGGAGGGAAGTCATATCCTTGTTCTGAATGTGGCAAAACTTTTATAAGCGAGAGAGACCTTATAATACACCAAAGATTTCACACTGGAGAGAAGCCATATCAGTGTTCTGAATGTGATAAAGCTTTTACACGGAAGTCACATCTTATCACACACCAGAGGATTCACACTGGAGAGAAGTCATATCAGTGTTCTGAATGTGATAAAGCTTTTACTCAGAAGTCACATCTTATCACACACCAGAGGCTTCACACTGGAGAGAAGTTATATCAGTGTTCTGAATGTGATAAAGCTTTTACAGTGAAGTCACATCTTATCACACACCAGAGGATTCACATTGGAGAGAAGTCATATCAGTGTTCTGAATGTGATAAAGCTTTTACAGTGAAGTCACATCTTATCGCACACCAGAGGATTCACACTGGAGAGAAGCCATATCAGTGTTCTGAATGTGATAAAGCTTTTACAGTAAAGTCTGCTCTTATCAGACACCAGAGGATTCACACTGGAGAGAAGTCATATCAGTGTTCTGAATGTGACAAAGCTTTTACACAGAAGTCAAATCTTATCACACACCAGAGGATTCACACTGGAGAGAAGTCATATCAGTGTTCTGAATGTGATAAAGCTTTTACACAGAAGTCAGATCTTATCAGACACCAGAGGATTCACACTGGAGAGAAGCCATATCAGTGTTCTGAATGTGATAAAACTTTTACAGTTAATGCCGGTCTAATCTATCACTGGAGGATTCACAAATTTCTGCATTGATTAAATTCTGGAATAAAAGGGATATTAAAGAAGTTTCAGGTGTCACAAGTTAGTTTCACATCCCCAATGTCATCCCACAAGCTAGAGAAAGGAAAAGATAAAATGCTACTTTAAAAGAAACAAACTAAAATCTGAGCAAACTGGAATGTAATGATTGGATGAACTGAGTTTAGGGCTTATCTCCATCAATACACAACTAGAAGGGATTTGAATATTTTATCTTTTGACAATCATCAATAACTGAACAGCTTCCCTCATGATTCTCATCTTTATCATGGAGCTTTGAATGAACATGCAATGCATTTTCATGATTCACCAACTGAGTTGTGTTTCCAAGCATTTTCTTCATTTCTGGATCCTGAGGTAATACATGACCAGCACTGCCTCAGTACCAGAGACTAGGATGGGGTCTATTGTCATCTTACCAAGTCTCTGAAGCCTCAGTGGGAGAGTCCATTCCAGGTTCTTCTGACTATTGATACTTGATCAGCCAGGTTTGAGGTCTCCAGCTAAGCCCACCTTGTCCAATCCTCCCATTACGTTCCATCTCCTCTCCCATTATCAATGCCTTCTTTCCACATTTCATCTCTCATTAATATTATTATTATACAGGATTTATATAGCGCCAATAGTTTGCTCAGCGCTTTACAATATAACGGGAGACAATACAGCAACAATACAGTTCAATACAAGAGGGATAGGAGGCCCTGCTCCTCGGAGCTTACAATCTAGGAGGGAGGAGCTAGTGGTACAAAAGGTAGTAACTGCGAGGGATGGACTGGTAGGAAGAGTAGAAGATTCCATTATTAGCTGAGGGCAGGATATGCTTCCCTGAAGAGAGAGGTTTTCAGAGATCGCCTAAAAGTGAGCAGAGTAGGCGATAGTCTGATAAATTGGGGTAGAGAGTTCCAGAGGATGGGGGAAGCTCTGGAAACGAGCATGGGGGGAGGAGACAAGGGAGCAAGAGAGCAGGGGATCGTGCGAGAAACACAGAGGACGGTTTGGGTGATATTTGGAGACAAGATTGGTGATGTAATTTGGGGCAGAGTTATAAATGGCTTTATATGTTTTTGTTAATGTTTTGAATTTTATTCATTGGGCAATGGGAAGCCAGTGGAGGGATTGGCAGAGAGGGGTGGAGGACACTGAGCGGAGGCCAGTGGAGGGATTGGCATAGTGGGGTGAAGGACACTGAGCGGAGGCCAGTGGAGGGATTGGCAGAGAGGGGTGGAGAACACTGAATGGAGGCCAGTTGTTAGGATCTGCCAGGTGGTGCCTCAGGCTGCCAGCTGACAGACCTACCCAGAGCGTGGAGTCTAAGCCCGGTCTGTGCTTTCACCAGGGCCCCAGATGGTGGGGATGGACTTGTAACAGACCTGGGCCAGGTCACGACCTCCGAGCAGGCCCACCAGTGGCAGAGGAATCCTCCGGGGACGTATGCAGGTACCGGGAGAGCCAGATGTGAAGAGGATGGCGGACCTAGCAGGGTGGTCACGGGCCGTGGTCCCGAGGGGGTAAGTGGAGTACCGAATTGGCAGGCGAAGAGTAGTCAGGTCACACGCAGGGTCAGCAGGGTAAGTCAGTCCGTAGAATGGTCAGACAAGCCGGGGGGTCAGAGTAGGAGAAGGCAGAGTAGTCAGGGCAATCTGGGTCAAATCACAGGAGAAGGCAGCGTAGTCAGGGTCAATCAGGGTCACTTAACAGGTACAGGAACTCAGGATCACAGATAGACCTTGCGGCAATCTGTGACAGTGCAGGTCATCTTTAAATAGTGCGCCCTGCATTGTCATTGGCCGGCCAGGATGCGCCCCCGGCTGTCATTGGACGCCTGAGGCGTGCCCACGGCTCCTACTGCGCATGCGCGGCATCCTGTCAGCCGTGGCTCGCCGGGACCTAGTGCCTGTGTCCCGGCGTGATCTGCCGCCAGTGCGCATGCTCCGGGAGGGGGGCCGCGATCCCTGACACCAGTGGAGGGATTGGCAGAGAGGGGTGTAGGCCAGTGGAGGGATTGGCAGAGTGGGGTGAAGGACACTGAGTGGAGACCAGTGGAGGGATTGGCAGATAGGGGTGTAGGCCAGTGGAGGGATTGGCAGAGAGGGGTGGAGGACACTGAGTGGAGGCCAGTGGAGGGATTGGCAGAGGGGTGTAGGCCAGTGGAGGGAGTGGCAGAGAGGGGTGGAAAACACTGAATGCAGGCCAGTGGAGGGATTGACAGAGAGGGGTGGAGGGATTGGCAGATAGGGGTGTCTGATACAGAACGGTAAGTAAGGTGGATGATGGCAGTAGCATTCATGATAGACTGAAGAGGGGATATCCTGCAATGAGTTTGGCCAATGAGGAGGGAGTTACAATTGTCAAGGCGAGATATAACAAGGGAGTGGATAAGTTGCTTAGTGGTTTCCGAGGTTAAGAACGGCCATATCTTGGAGATGTTGCGGAGGTGAAGTCTACAAGATTTGGACAGCGATTGGATTTGGGAATGAAAGGACAGATGGGAGTCTAGGATTACACCTAGCACCCTGGCATGAGGGGAGGGACTGATGATTGTGTTATTGATCTTGATGGAGAAGTCAGGGGTGGGGGCATGGGCTGGAGGGAATACTAAGAGCTCAGTTTTGGAAAGATTGAGTTTGAGGAAGTGGAGTGACATCCATGCCGATATGTCACTTAGTAGGGTAGTAATGCGAGAGGAGACTTTAGGGGTGAGGTGAGGAGGAAAAAGATTAGATTTGTGTGTCATCAGCATAGACCAAGATCAAGTGACCAAGGGAGGAGGTGTAGATGGAGAAGAGTAGGGGTCCAAGGACAGAACCTTGAGGAACCCCTACAGAAAGAGGGAGTGGAGAGGAGGAGACAGAGTTAAAGGTATTGCTGAAGGAGCACTGCGATAGGTAGGAGGAGAACCAGGAGAGAGCGGAGTCTTGGAGGCCAAGAGAGTGGAGTTTTTTGAGGAGGAGGGGATGGTCAACCGTATCAAAAGCCGTGGAGAGGTCATGTAGTAAGAGTAAGGAGCAGTGGCCATTGGTTTAGCAGGTAGTAGATCATTAGTGAGTTTTAGTAGGGCAGTTTCAGTGGAGTGTAGTGAGCGAAAGCCAGACTGTAAAGGGTCAAGAAGGTTGTTGTCGGTGAGGTGGGAGCTCAGGCGATTGTAGACTAAGCGTTCTAGGAGTTTAAAGGTAAACAAGAGCAGGGGGACGGGTCTTAAGTTGTTCAGGTTGGTGGGGTCCAGGGAGGGCTTTTTAAGTATGGGAGTGATGTGCGCATGCTTTAGAGGGGAGGGGAAGGCACCAGTAGAGATGGAAAGATTGAAGATTAAGGGAGCAAGGGATTGAAGATGTAAGGGATGGAAGAAGAGGTGACCGTAGTAGTTGTGAGGGGACAGGATCCAGGGGGCAGGTGGTGAGACGGGCTTCTGAGGAACCTTGTTTGGCAGCATGGAGGGAGGAATTGTATGTTAAGAAAGCAGATTTATATCGGGTGAATGCTTGGTGAGATTTGGTTTTACGCCACATTCGCTCCAGCACACGACTATGTCGTTTACGATCTCTGGTGTTGTCAGTCTGCCAAGGTTGTAATGGTCGGGGCCTGATGCTTCATGTTGTTAGGGGAGCAAGTGAGTCTAATGCGGATGAAAGTGAACTGTTGTAGACAGCAGTGGCCAGGTCAGGGCAGGATAGGGGAGAGATTCTGTCATAGAGTTGGTCAGTTGCAGAGTGGAAAGGAGAATGGTTCAAGTTGTGAAGGTTTCTGCAGGTGATTGCTGATTGGAGGGATAAGTGTTTGAAGATGAGGAGACTGTGAAGGTGATGAGATTGTGATCAGAGAGAGGAAAGGGGGTGTTTGTGAGGTTGTAGGATATCATCTCATGGGTGACAACCTTTCAGGCAGGTCTGCGGCTGTGACACCAGCTAGAAAGAAGTCTCTGTTCAGTGAGAAAACAACATCCCAAGCTGATGCAGGCCTTCCAATACTGAGTTACTGCTGATTTAGGGGATGTATTCAGCAGTAAAACGTAAGCCCAGCTGGCCACTTGTGTTCCATGTGGTTCTGCCAAATGGGATTCCATCAGGTGAAGATCAGAAATCCTTGTTCCATGTTTTCTCTTTCCAGCTATTACTCCTCTCCATAGACTAATCACACAATACAACTGCCAGAGATCTGAACTTACAAAGTGCTGAGTGTGCGGTCATATTCCTACCACTTCTTCCGGGGGACTGACATTCCTCTGATTGGGGTTCACAATAATCACTCTGAGTGCACACATCTCTTTTTGGTGGAAAGTTTGTAAAGAAAACTTCTTCTCCCTGGAAATATTACAACGTTGGCACCAAAGTGTAACTATGGGCAAAATCAGTAATGACATTAATAATGAAATCTGTCATTAGCAGAGCAGGTTTTGCTTTGAAGAAGAAGAAGAGGATGAGGATGAAGAAGAAGAAGAAGAAGAAGTAGGATGAAAAGAAGAATAATTCCAAGCCGGCAAAAAGTGTATCTGCAACGCTCCTCTAAGTGTATCTGCAGAATGTCATTTATGGAAAAAAATAGATACAATGTTTCAACCGCTGTATGGAGTGAATGTCCCAGAACTGTCAGAAATAGACTATTTATGACAGTTCTGGGACATTCCTTCCATACAGCGGTTGAAACATTGTATCTATTTGTTTCCATAAATGGATCCATTTATGGAAACAAATAGATACAATGTTTCAACCGCTGTATGGAGTGAGTGTCCCAGAACTGTTAGAAATAGTCTATTTCAGACAGTTCTATGACATTCCCTCCATACAGCGGTTGAAACCGCTGTATGGAGTGAATGTCCCAGAACTGTCAGAAATAGACAGAAACTGTCACAGAACTGTCCTTCTTCTCATCCTTCTCCTTCTTCTCATCCTTCTTCTCATCCTTCTCCTTCTTCTCATCCTTCTCCTTCTTCTCATCCTTCTCCTTCTCCTTCTTCTCATCCTTCTCCTTCTTCTCATCCTTCTTCTAATCCTTCTTCTCATCCTTCTCCTTCTTCTCATCCTTCTCCTTCTCCATCTTCTCATCCTTCTCCTTTTCTTTCTTCTCATCCTTCTCCTTCTGCTTCTCCTTCTCCTTCTTCTCATCCTTCTCCTTCTTCTCATCCTTCTTCTCATCCTTCTCATCCTTCTCCTTCTTCTCATCCTTCTCCTTCTCCTTCTTCTCATCCTTCTCCTTCTTCTCATCCTTCTCCTTCTCCTTCTCCTTCCTCATCTCCAAGGGCATTTAAATTAAAGGTACAGTGTTCTGCACTAATTTAAAGGCTCTCTGAAGCCTAGAAACCCTTTTTATAAGTCATCTTCGTAGCGGAGAAATTCGCATCGAATCGAATTTCATACTGGAATTCGCCGAATCAGCCGAATCGAATTTTTCAATACTTCGCTCATCTCTAGTTACAACCCCAAGGCTGAAACAAGAGGGGGGGTATGTGACAGTAGGCAGGTGAAATCACCTGGTTGCGTCCTGGATGGACGATACATCTGTCCAAGGTTTAGACTATATGGGGATTTGTTCCACTAGGGGGGAAGTGCTGAATCCTTCAGCACTGAGGTAATGAGCCCAGCTGAAGATAGTGTGCTCATTAAGGCCTTTATAAAACTTCCCAGCCTGCTTAGGGAGTTGCTCCAACCTGGAACCAGATCTGTGCCTGAACTGACCGGGGAGCAACATCCTATCTGTGTGCAGTGAGACAAAAGCCTGTGTGGCTAAGCCTCCAACTAACAGGGGCTAGGTATAGCATCAGGCTGTACCTGGTGGATAGCTAGGGAAGCTATGTTGTACAGTAAGTATCCAAGTTTGATGTTTGATTTGATGTTTCTTATTTTTTTTACGTTTTTCTGTAAATATTGTAAAAAAAACTGCACCTTTTTGTTTTTTTCACCTCCACTGTTGTGCTGTGCCTGTGTTGTGCACCCATCCAGGGGGTCACACACACCCACTGCCGAGCGAACCTCGTTACAGTGTTCAAACCTGGTCATGTCTAGGAGGGAGGGGGTTGGTGTGTAAGTGGGAGGAACAAAAGTGATTAATCTGAAGATATCTAAAACGTTCAGGTCTAGATATTTTGTGGGCGTCACATAGGGTTTGGAAGGGTATAAAGGAGTCTGGTGCTGTGAAATTGTAAGTTTGAACTAGACTAGCTCTAGGACAAGCATGAAAAGAAGATGGAGGCATCCATGCCGGATAACAGCCTGGAATGAGGAGGTATGCCATGAGTGGGTTATGGGGTGACTGTAAGGTGTATCAGAACTTTAGACTGTCCCAGATAGATGGGTAGTGTGACGGAGCGTAGGCAGGACAGAACACACAGAGTAGATGGCAAACGCACAAAGCTTTATTGAGACAAACAGACGGCAGTCACCGAATAGGGGAGTTCGCAGGGAGGGTGAATACGCCAGTCCAGGATGACACGGAAGGACCAAAACACTTAAAGTCCAGCACCGAGAGCCAAGGGAGAGTCTCTGTAGCAAGTAAAGTCTCCCCCAGCTCTGGGAGAAGGGGGGTCCTAGGCAGCCTTGGGTCTCTACGAAGCCTGGCCACGAAAGGTGCCGGCCACAGCTCTCGGGCTCCTTCCGTCAGCTACCCAGCAGTGAATACCTCGGGAGCTCTGCATCAGCTTCTTAAAACTGGTCGGACCCCCTAGTCACCTAGGCAACCGGGGGGGGGGCAGAGCTAGGGTGGCTCAAGCTTGCCTTAGGAATTCCTTTCATATTTGCAGGAGGGGGGAGGGGCATGGATGAGAGATGGCAGAGAGAGAGCAGGGACAGAGAAGGGGCTGAGAAGGGGGGGGCAGCTGTGACAGGTAGTGTTGAGTAATTAGGTCTTGCAGTGAGCGATGGTCTCTGGAGTGTAGCCATAGTAAATTGGCAACTGATAAGGGGTCACAATCTACTGACTCTATAGCGACCCATGGGGGGGAGGGGGTCATTTTTACTGCATGATATTTAGGGAGTTGAGCAAGATGTGCAGCTTGGAAATATTTTGCAAAGTTCAGAAGCCCCAGACCACTCTAAGTTTCGGTAAGGTACGGATGGACCTGGGCAGATGCAGTTTAATAGTGCCCCATACATAAGTGGTGTGGTGACACAAATATGCAGAGGAAACAAAAAGGTATATATATGGGTAGGACCCAATAAAGGTATAATATTTTGGATAGAATTGTCATTTTTTACAATCATGATACAACCCATCCATGAGAGGGGTAGTCTGGACCAGGATGTCATAAGATTGGTAAGGTGTGTTAACATAGGAGGGTAGTTAGCAGAATATAGAATATTGAGGTCTGCCATCAGCTTGGGTCCTAAATCAGGAATATATTGACTGGACCAAGAGAAGGGTGGAGGACGTTGTAGTTGTGACACAGTTAAGGAGGGTAGAGAGATATTAAGAGCTGTAGACTTTTTGGGATTCACAACCAGGTCCAAAATCACTGCAAATTGGTCCAGGCATTGGAGAAGGTTGGGTGCTGAGATCAAAGGAGAAGACATGAAGAGGAGATTGTCATCAGAGAAAAAGCATAACTTATGATGATGACCGCCAAGTTCTAATCCTTTAATATTTGTGTTAGTTCTTATCAGCTGTGCTAAAGGTTCATTCGCAAGAATGAAAAGGAGGGGGGGGGGCAAGGGGCAGCCTTGCCTCATTCCCCTTTGTATGGAAAAAAAGTCTGACTTGTAACCCACATATCTCAAGTAAGCCCTTGGGGAGGTGTAAAGGGGTGATATCCATTGGAGTCAAAGGCTTTTTTTATGTCTAAGGAAAGGAAACAGCCGGGTATGCGGCGTATGCAAGCTGCATGTTCTAGCAAAATCACTCTGTGGTCTCGGCTTGGCAGAGGGGGGTTAAAACCCATCTGATCCTTGTGTATCAAGGTGCCTATGATGGAGTTCAGCCATGCAGATAGGATTTTTCTAGGATTTTAACATCCAAGTTAAGAAGGGAGATTGGTGTGTAATGAAGCCATGTGGTGTGATCTGATTGGGGTTCAGGTAGCATAGAAATGACTGCTGTTAGGGAGTCTGAGCAGAAAGAATAACCTTTGAGTAAGGCATTAAATGCATTAACCAATAAAGGTGGAAGGAGGTTAGTAAATATTTGGAATATAGGGCTGTAAGCTGTCTGGGCCAGGCCGCTTATTAGACTTTAGGGACTTGATGGAGTTCGGGACCTCAAGTTCTGTAATAGGTGTTTCCAGGGAAGAACATTGAGAAGCTGAGAGTGTTGGTAGAGATAGGCTTGAGAAAAGTTCAGTGGCCTGCGATTCATCATAGGAGCCGGTCTCAGAGTATAATTCTGCTAGATGTTTGTGGAAGACCTGTAATATTTTATTAGGATGGCTGGTGTGTGAAGTTTTTGTAATCTTTAAATGGACAAGTCTGTGTGTGTGGTCTGAGGTTCACAGTGCCAGGGCTAGAAAAGTGTCAGGTTTGTTTGCGTTCATATAATGTTCATGCCTGGATTGGCGTAGAACTTTATCATCTGATTCTGTCAAGAAAACATCTATTTCTAGCCTGGTCTTGTCCAGGACAATCTATGAGAAGGTGAGGGGTCTGATTGGAAGGCTTTGTTGGCCTGATGAAATGAGGTTTCTAAGCGGTGATGGATTGCTCGCTGTCCTTTCTTGAGATGTGAGGCTTGGCTGATACAGGCTCCCCTAATTACAGACTTATGGGCTTCCCAAAAGGTCAGGAGAGAGATGTCATCAGTTGTGTTATGTGTCAGGTATTCTTTGATGGCTAGTTCAATGTCCAGTCTGTGGGATGGGTGGGCCATTTAGACTCCATGTAGTGCTAGTTTGTTGGGGTACTAAGGAGGAGAGGGTCAAGAGGACAGCTTTGTGACCAGTCCAGGGGTAAGGTATGATGGTTCAGGATAGGAGGGCTGGGGACATACCTCTAGTCAGAAATATATGGTCAATGTGGGAGAAAGTTTTATGTGGATATGAGTAGTATGTATAGTGTCTTCTAGCTGGGTTAGCTTCTTGCCATGTGTCTATGAGAGAGTGTTGTTGGAGTTGTTGCTGGAAGGAGGATGTGGATGGATAAGAGGTTATGGGGGATTTGTCTAAAAAGGGATAAACTAGCCGATTGGAATTGCCACATAGTAAAAGTGTACCTAATTTATGGGAATCTATTACCTGTAGCAAATGGGAGTTAGGATTGGGGCATAGTATGAAGCTATAGTGACCTCTGAGTCAAGGAGGTGACCCACTAGAAAATATAACGGCCCTCTGGGTCCCAGATCCCTGCCTTGGGTGTAAAGGGAGTAGAGCAGTGGAAAGCTTTGAGTACACCTGTGTGTTTAGTTGCGGCAGAAGCCATATAAACCTGTGGGTAGGAAGAGCTGAGATATTTTGGCATATGGCTGGCAGTGAAATGAGTCTCCTGCAGGCACACCACATGTGCTTTGGCATGGGCAAAGGATTTGAAGGCCTTAACTTTTTTACTCCCCGAACATTCAGGGTAAGTATATTTATTGGAGCCATGATAAAGGACAGATGCAAAGCTGATTGTAGGTGTCGCATCATGGAGACATCATCACCCCTGGGACAGGAAAAAAAGAAAGAAAGAGGAGAGAAGTGGGGGAAGCAAGGTTAGTAAAGAGAGAGAAATGTCTGACAGAACAGGTCAGGAGGCCAAAAGGCCATGATGTGAAAACAGGTAGGTTGTCCATCTGTCTATGTCACTGGGATATAAATGGACGGGAAAAAAACAGTCCTGGGCAGTCTCAACTCGGGCTACCAAGGAAAATGGGGGGGAGCAGTGAACATCTTCAGAAGCCACAGAGGCCAAAAAACAGGATATTAAACATCTGTTGTATAGAGGAGTCAGGCCAAGGATAGACTATTGGGATGAAGATGTCAGCCTGCAGATATAAGCAGTTGGTAAGTGTATGCATTGTTCAAAGAGGCTATGCTTGGCTGGGTATCATGGGCATTAAACAGCATTAGACCACAGCTGGATGAAAGGGTGATCCGTTTGTTATTTTGTTGTCCAGCTATTGGTAGAAGGTTTAGCTAACAGCATTGAGCTGTTAGTTGCAAAAATTGTAGAATTATACTAAATATATATTTTTTTGTTTACAAACATTTTTATTTTTTAAGAAATAGACTTCAAATGGCATTACAGCTTCAAATAGAATATACAAGAGAAACAAGGAACAACTGCAGTATTCATTTCAAAGGTGAAATTATGTAGAATAAAGGGAAAGAGAAAAGAAAAAAAAGAGAAAAGAAATGAAGTACATGAGCAATATAGGTAGAGAGGGAGGCAGAGTTATAAAATGACCAACAAAGTAACTCAATCAATCAAAGCATAAATGGTCCTTATTGATCTAGTAAATGCCTGTGAGTTCTCCAAAGTTCCCATTTTCTGTCAAATAAATGCATCTTATCCAATAGAGTATAATGAATTCTCTCCATGAGCATCACCGCATCAACTCTGCAGAACTGTGGTCAATGGTACTGTGAGGGATTTCCAATGTAGGGCAATAGCCCATAGGGTGGATATACAAATGCTATGGATTAGCCTCATAACCTCAGTCTGAACTCCCGAGATAGGGGCTCCCAGTAGGCAGGACTGCATAGACAGATGCACCGGAGCACCTGCCACTGCAGAGGCAACTTCAGAAATTTTGTGCCACACCAATGAGAGGCTTGGGCAGGCCCACAATATATGCACTAGAGTACCAGCAAGGCCACAGCCCCAGAAACAAAGGTGGGACGTCCCTGGATACATGGCGTGTAGTCTAGATGGGGTATGATACCATCTGGTTATTACTTTGAGGGCCGTCTCACGGACAGAAAGATCTAGAGCTCTTACACACATTATCCACCATGGAATCCCAATCCTCATCAGAAAAAGTGACATCACTATCAGCCTCCCATTTCTGTCTATAAAGAGGGGGTGAGGGAAAGAAAGTAACCAAAAATTGGCGATACAAATCTGAAATAAGACCCCTGCCCCTAGGAGAGTCACGGCTAATACGTTCAAAAAATGAAATCGGAGATGAAGGTGTAAGACCAAAATGTGAATTAAAAAAATGTCTAATCTGTCGATAATGATAATATTCACGAAGCGGAATATCAAAAAGTATGCGTAGCATCTCAAAAGTGATACAAGATCCTCCTCTCTGAAAGTCAGATAACCTAATAAAGGACCTATCATACCACCAACGGAATACCTGTGAAGATGAGAATGCTGTAATAAAATTTGAATCACCAAAAAATGATGAACCTGGTGAGACAGAGGAGACAAGATTCAATTTAAGTTTATAACGGGATGAAAACATCAATGATTGGGCAACAATGGAATTATAGAGCAATAACGAGCGGGGGGGGGAATTTTGGACCATAATACACCTGGTAAATAGAATGGATGTATAGACTGAGATTCAAATCTGATCCATGGGACCTGGGAAGTAATAGTCGCCCATTGTGATAGCTGTGCGAAACGGGCTGACAGGTAGTAAAGCCAGAAATTGGGGAGACCTAGGCCTCCCGCCCATTGTGACCGGTAGAGGACCGATGAAGTAAAACGAGGGCGTTATTACACCAAATAAAATGATTAATAATCCATTGAAAGTGATCTAAGAATGTTTTTGAGACAGGGATTGGGAGTGATCTAAATAAAGTAATTTAGGGAAGACATTCATTGTTACTGCCGTGACTCTGCCCAAGAATGAGATAGGGGATCCATGCCAGATCTTCAATAGAGGTGAGAGGCGTGACACACATGGTGGCCAATTAGCAGCAAATAATTTTGAGTATCTGGGGGTGAGGTTTATACCTAGGTATGAAATCTGATCTGTGGCCCAACGAAATGGAAAAGAATTGCGGAGAGATGCACCCAGGGAATCAGGAACATTAATAGGCAGAACTACTGATTTAGTACAATTTACAGTAAGACCTGATACTGTTACAAAGTCATTCAATAATGAGCAGAAGTCAGGCAATGACACCAACAGTTTAGTAAGGAAAAGCATAACATCATCTGCATACATACAAATTGTGAAATGTGAACCAATAATGGGGAACCAGAAATGTCTGAGTGTGATTATTGCAATTGCCAAGGGTTCCAAAACAAGCGCCAATAATAAGGGCGAAAGAGGACAACCCTGACGGGTACCTCCGCCTAGTGTACAAAATACAGAATTGCAGCCTGGAAGTCTTATTCTTGTTTTGGGGGGAGTCATACAAAGCATGTACACCAGACAGAAATTCATCACTAAAGCCCATCTTCTGCAGTAATGAAAACAAGTACGGCCAGAGGACACTATCAAAGGCCTTGTTAATGTCCCGGCTCAGCAACAAAACTTCTTTAGAATGCAAATTGGCGTCCTGAATAACATTTAATGTGAGACAGATATTGTCCGTGATAAGTCTGCCTGGGATAAATCCCGATTGGTCCGGTGAGACCAAAGAGGAGATAATAGGGGCCAACCTATCTGCCAGAATGCGGCTAAATATTTTCAGATCATTGTTCATCACTGAGATTGGTCTATAGTTTTGAGGTAAATGATGGTCTTTCAGGGGTTTAGGTAATACAGACAGGTTAGCCAAGAGTATCTCCTCAGGAAACCTACCGCCCTGCAAATCATCATTGAATAATGACATCAAAGAGGGAGCCAATGTAGGAGCAAAATGTTTATAATAACTGGCCGTGAACCCATCAGGGCCGGTGCTGTGGAAGTTTTTAGTGCACTAATCACACAGGATATTTCGTTCAAAGTGCATGGGGCATTGGGAGAGGATATCTGAGAGGGTGAGAGAGTGGGGAGGGGTATAGAATCAAGCCATGAGCCATTTGAGGAAGCAGAAGTTGGTTGCGGGGGAGCTAACAGGGTGGAATAAAATTTTTCAAAAATACTCAGGACTTCACGAGGAAGAGAGGAGATACTGCCGGATTTAGTACGTAACTTGTAGATATGTGGGGGTCGTATTGAATGGTTTAATTTCTGTGCGAACATAGTAGACCCTGAATTACTATGTAATAAAGAGGAGGCCTTCGACCAGCGTAGAGCTTTTTCAGTTTTCTGGGATAGTAAAGTATTCAGTTCTAGACGCTTTTGCGATATCATGGTTTGTTACGGAGAGATGGATTGCCAACATGAGCCCTATAATGTGATTCTAATTCTCGGGTAAGTTTCTGAATTTGTTTCCATCGCTCTCTATTTCTAGAAGAATCCATAGAAATAAGGTGACCTCGCAGGACCGCCTTATGGGCTACCCACAAGATGGCCGGGGAGATATCAGGAGTTGTGTTTGACTGAAAGTATTCTTGAATGGAAGTAACTACTTCATGGCGGGTGTTAGTATCCGTAAGCATAGAGTCGTTAGGTCTCCAGGAGTAGGGAGTAGGGGCTAGACCTATAAAAGTGATAGACAGCGCGATGATATTATGATCTGACCAGGGGCTTAAATGAATGCAAGCTTTCCTAGAGTTAGCCAGCAGAATGGGGGAGCAATAGATATAATCTAGTCTAGCATAAGAGTCATGTGGGTGGGAGTAAAATGAATAATCTCTAGCTCCTACATTATGTGCCCTCCAGGAGTCTACCAGTTGAAGGGTGTCTAATTTTTTGGTAAGGGATTTTGGGAAGGCCTGGGAGGATGGTGAGGACGAGCTTTGGTCTAAAAGGGGGATAGCCACCAAATAAAATCACCTCCCACCAATAAACAAGGGGATAGAAACCTATCAAGAATTTTGAAATAAACGGGAAAAGAAGGATGCTTGTGCAGAATTTGGTGCATACACATTAGCGATCGTGAGTTCACGACCCGAGGGGGTGCCTTTAATAATGATAAATCTGCTCTCAGGGTCACATGCCCGAGGGTTTTTTTACTACAAACACATGGGAATAACACCCCGTGCCCTGCTCGTCCCGGGGAACTCTGGTAAGTATCTGCTGATCTACCAGGTCCCCAATTAGGACACGCAGGGCCTGCACCCTTTCCCGATCCTTGGGAAGGTGGGTTACCAGATACCTGGCGGGGGGACTTAAGTTGAACTCCAACCTGTACCCCTTCTTGATCAAGTCCAGGATGTACAGTTTAGAGAAGATTGAAGCCTACTGAGGGAGAAAGGTCCCCAGTCTTCTTTCCATTGGGACGTTCAATTCATTGAGATGAGACTTGGTGGGCCTTGAGGAGGATTGAATAAGATTCCTCCTCTTCCCCGATTCTTGTGCCCTGTCCAATGTTTCTTAGGCTGAACTTCCTTAGCCTGCTGGGCCTGTGTTTTTCGCCAAAAAACCCTACTAGAGTAAAACCTTTTCCTACTCTCTGGGAATGTCCTCTTCTTATGGGCTGTACATTTCAGAGGCTCCTCTAGACCTGGACCAAAAAGATTATTGCCAATAAAGGGTAAGGCACAAAGGTGCAGTTTGAATGCTGAGTTCCCTGCCCAGGTTTTTAACCAAAATGCCCTTTAAGCTGAATTCACTAGGGCAGAGGTTCAAGCCGCTAGCTTAACTGATTTGGCCGAGGCATCCACAAGGAAACCAACTGCTTTAAACAGCAAAGGAAATTATTTCAGGATTTGCTGCCTGAAGGTCCCTGCCGAGAGATGCAACTAACTGGGTAAGTCAGCATTCCAGATTTCTGGTGACACAGGTAGCCGATAAAGGTGGCCTAAAGCTGATGGAAGTGGAATCCCAGGCCCTGCGGAGTAAGACTTCATCCCTCTTATCCATAGGGTCTTTCAGAGCCCCCATATCTTCAAATGCTAAGTCTGTCCTTTTAGAGACTTTAGATAAGGGGGTGTCTAATTTCTGAACCTTGTTCCATTGCTGGGACCAGTTATCCTCAAATGGAAACCTCCTTTTAAGGTTACTTGAGAAAAAGGGTTTCCTCTCAGGGCTTTCCCATTCCTGCCTAATGGTATCAACTAGGGAACTATGGACTGGAAAGACATTAGTCTTTCTAGCATACAAACCTTGATACATGAGGTCATGCTTAGATAGGCAAACGTCCTCCTTCTCGATCTCTAAGGTTTCATAGATAGCTTTAAGGAGGTCGTCCACATCTTCCAGGGGCAATTTGTTCCTGGAACCTCTGGAGGAGCAAACTTCACCATCCTCATCTTATGAGCCTGAATCTACACGGGTCCTAGGATCCTCCTACGGGTCCTCCCCCCCTCTTAATGCATCTGCTACCTCCGAACCCGCAGATTGGGTCCAAGGATCCAGTGGCGGCTGCATTTTTTCAATAGGGATCTAAAGGAGTGAAATGTAGACAACATGTCATCCTTAATGGAGGTGAGCACTTTATGGCAGGCTGTAAATGACTTATCCTTAATTAGGCTAGCCACACAATTGCAGCATAAAGGATTTTCCCAAGCTGAACCCAATTTAGCTGCACAAACTGCAAACTTCTTCTTCGTGGTCTGACTCTGCACCTTGTCCTGGACTTTAACCGACAATAAGCAAGAAAAAAAACACAATACAGAAAATAATCAGCCCAGGGCCCCTCATACAAAAAACGCTGTGCTGGGGGAGCAAGAAAAGGAAGTGTGCCCACCAGGGTCAGCAAGAGGGATCAGAGTCCCCAAGCTTACCTTAGAGGAGCCAGTGCTTGAAGGAGCAGGGTATGCCTGAGAAGTGCCAGCGCTTTCCATCCATCCCTCCTGGTGCAGAGCCACAGGCTCTGCTGGGTATGTACACCAGACTGGCTGCCTAACCAGATGTTAGTGTCGCTATGGAGACTGGGACCACGAGTCTTCAGCGCCCATCGATGACGTCACTGCAGCCAGAACTTCCAGTTCCTGGACAGCACCAAGAAGTTGCGGCTAAGCGCACGCCCGAGTTGGCAGTCAGGGCCCAACTGTGCATTGGATGCTGGAGCCCCACCCCCCGCACGGGAAGGAGAACGACAGGCATCAAAGGTCCTGGACCCCCCAGGACATCCCCGATGGTCATCATCCACTGAGGCATGGAAAGATATCAGGAGCGCAGCCCCACTCCCCCTGAAGGGATCACGTTGGGCAGGAGGAAGTAAGACAGACCAGGAGCCACCAGCAACCTCTAGGACCCAGGACTTCCAGACAATCAGTTCCTTGATGACTGCACCCATCCTAGCAGAGGAAACACTAAAAACTCAAGAGGGAGTCCTGGTGGTCCATCATTTATAGTACTGTGCTTACGTGTTTCCTGTCCCAGAGGGAGGAGCTCTGTCTCAGGAAGGCTGTCCTGGAGGACGTTTGGAGAAATGAACATTAGAGTGTCTGAGAGACAAAAGCCAGAAATAGATCAGTGGCTGCATGCACGCCTCATTGTTAGGCTGCAGGTAGAGAGGCAGAGATGAGGCAGGATTTATCATGAAATACAAATTAAAGTGTATTATTTTCAAAACAGCCAAGAATATTTCACAAGGTCTGAAAAGTATGTAAGTCATCGAGTTATTCCCCAATTTAAGAAGAAGAGCATAACTGCAGGTAGTAAATGTAAGAGAGGAGTTGCAGATGATACGATGGTGGGCAGTATGTACAGGAGAGGAGTGTGGGGGGTATGACAGTGATGGGTATGTACAGGAGAGGAGTGTGGGGGGTATGACAGTGATGGGTATGTACAGGAGAGGAGTACGGAGGTATGACAGTGATGGGTATGTACAGGAGAGGAGTACGGAGGTATGACAGTGATCGGTACGTATAGGAGAGGAGTGTGGAGGTATGACAGTGATGGGTATGTACAGGAGAGGAGTGTGGAGGTATGACAGTGATCGGTAAGTACAGGAGAGGAGTACAGAGGTATGACAGTGATGGGTATGTACAGGAGAGGAGTACGGAGGTATGACAGTGATTGGTATGTACAGGAGAGGAGTACGGAGGTATGACAGTGATCGGTATGTACAGGAGAGGAGTACGGAGGTATGACAGTGATCGGTATGTACAGGAGAGGAGTACGGAGGTATGACAGTGATCGGTATGTACAGGAGTACGGAGGTATGACAGTGATCGGTATGTACAGGAGAGGAGTACGGAGGTATGACAGTGATCGGTATGTACAGGAGTACAGAGGTATGACAGTGATCGGTATGTACAGGAGAGGAGTACGGAGGTATGACAGTGATGGGTAAGTACAGGAGAGGAGTACGGAGGTATGACAGTGATGGGTACGTACAGGAGAGGAGTACGGAGGTATGACAGTGATGGGTACGTACAGGAGAGGAGTACGGAGGTATGACAGTGATGGGTACGTACAGGAGAGGAGTACGGAGGTATGACAGTGATGGGTACGTACAGGAGAGGAGTACGGAGGTATGACAGTGATGGGTACGTACAGGAGAGGAGTACGGAGGTATGACAGTGATGGGTACGTACAGGAGAGGAGTACGGAGGTATGACAGTGATGGGTACGTACAGGAGAGGAGTACGGAGGTATGACAGTGATGGGTACGTACAGGAGAGGAGTACGGAGGTATGACAGTGATGGGTACGTACAGGAGAGGAGTACGGAGGTATGACAGTGATCGGTACGTACAGGAGAGGAGTACGGAGGTATGACAGTGATCGGTACGTACAGGAGAGGAGTAAGGAGGTATGACAGTGATGGGTACGTACAGGAGAGGAGTACGGAGGTATGACAGTGATGGGTACGTACAGGAGAGGAGTACGGAGGTATGACAGTGATGGGTACGTACAGGAGAGGAGTACGGAGGTGTGACAGTGATGGGTACGTACAGGAGAGGAGTACGGAGGTGTGACAGTGATGGGTATGTACAGGAGAGGAGTACGGAGGTATGACAGTGATGGGTATGTACAGGAGAGGAGTACGGAGGTATGACAGTGATGGGTATGTACAGGAGAGGAGTGTGGAGGGTATGACAGTGATGGGTATGTACAGGAGAGGAGTACGGAGGTATGACAGTGATGGGTATGTACAGGAGAGGAGTACGGAGGTATGACCGTTCCCAGGGAGGAGTATCTCAGGAAGGGTCTATACTCCACCATAACTCTGGTTCTCGGAGTGTCAGGTCCCAGCGGGTTCTCCTGGTGTCTCTCCTGTTATTCTGTCTCGGACACATCAGAGGAACATGGTGGGAGATCGGCCTGAATGTCCTTCCTAGGAGGGAATACCGGAGCCATTCTGAGGCCCATTTAATGGCCGGCAATGAGGAGGAAACCAACACTGAGAAGTAGATGCTGAGATATATACAACACAGGGCAGCACAGTGGCTGAGTGGTTAGCACTTCTGCCTGGCAGTACTCAGGATGTTGGTTCAAATCCCAACCATAGCAGCACCTGCCTGGAGTGTGCATGTTCTCCCTGTGCCTGCGTGGGTTTCCTCCGGGTACTCTGGTTTCCTCCCACACTACAAAGACATGCTGGGAGGTGAATTGTCTCCTATGTTGTCCCTAGTATGTAATGTGAGTTAGGGCCCTTAGACTGTACGCTCCTCGGGGGCGGGGACTGATGGGAATGTACAATATAGATGTAAACTGACGGCGCTATATAAGTACCTGGAATAAATAATAATAATACACCCAGATCATCGATGACGAGGAGGAAGGTTCCTCACAGATGATTGGTCCGTCTATAGCAGGGACAGGAGCCGGGACCAGGAATAGGAGATCCACCTGACTTACCCGTGTGCTCTGACATGGAGAAGATCCCATGTTGGCCCTATGGTGGCCGTGTGTTCAGGATGGAGGCCGACAATCACAGGACCCTCCAGAGTCTTCCAGAAGCCAATCTAAAATGGCTGACAGGAGGAAAGTGTTCCCGGGACAGGAAGTGAAACAGACAAAAAGTGACATTGACAGGAAGTGACACAGACAGGAAGTGACAGGCAGGAAGTGACTTCCTAAAGATTTATACAGAGGGTGCAGTATGGAGAGCAGACACTAGATGGTGCTGGTCCAACAAAAGCTGAATAGCATAAAACAACAGGGAAAATAACCTGAAAAGCAAAGATGATGGCGGCTCGTAAACTTCCTATTTAGCAGCTTGACGTCATTGTCCCACTCTACAGGTTACATCACATCACGTGACTTCCTCAGGAGTTGGCCATCGGACGTACAGCTGCCTATATATACCATTATAATCCTTAATAGACTAATCGGGCGCCATTATGTTGTAGCCTGTCTGTCCCTTATTTGGCAGCCATTTTCCCTTAGTCTGATATGAATGCTGGCACATTTTGTCCCCTGATATTAGACATTAGCCGGGTGATTGTATACACACAGCGGGCAGATCTCAATCAATGTCACCCACTAGTCTATACTGTCACGGGGTTGGCCAGCCAATCATGTGGCTCCTATTCTGTCCTTCCAATGACCATTCCTAGTACATAGGACTCATCTTCCATACTACATTCATGATACAACAAGATGGAAACTGTTATAGAGTCATTGTACAAATCCTGTGACCCGACTTGTATCCGGGAATATTGCATGGCCTTCTACTTCCTGCTTCCTGTTCTATGCTGACCTGGATGCAGTTCTGTTGTACAACATGATTCCTCACACCAGCAGCTTGTGTTGTCTTCATTCCTGTACATGAAACATGGTGTCAGAAGTGACTGGAATCAGGACTGAGCCTCTTGTTTGGAGCGCAGCAGCTTTGGGAAACACAGGTTTGTGAATTACAGCCTGAGACTGAGGATTGTCTGAGATTTGATAGCTCAGAGGCTTCCTGACAATATGGCTGCCATGAATGGCATACCTCCCCCAGAGGGGATGACAATGAGTGGGGATTGGAGCAGCAATTGGGAATCTTTCAGAGCTGAATGTGAAGATTATTGTCTGGCTACAGGCTGGAATGAGAAATGTGCAGGAGTGCCGGCAGCAACTCTGAGAAGAGTCATGGGCAGTGAATGCAGGCATGTGTATAAACACAATGTGACCCTCACAGCAGATCAGCAACACAATGTTACAGCCATTGTAAATGTACTGGAAGATGATCTCATACCTGCTACAAATGTCATTTATGAAAGGGATGTGTTTGGATGCTGCAAACAAGAAGACGGACAATCTTTGGATCACTTTGTTACACACTGGAGAGAAAAGGCAGCAACTTGTGAATATGGCACTCAGAGACCAATTGATAAGGGACACAATTGTTGTTGGTATAGCTAGCGAGAGAGCACACGCAGGCGCCTCCTAAGAGAACATGACTTCACTCTACACACAGCCATTGAGACGTGCCGTACAGCAGAGCTCACTGACAGACGTCTGAAAGTTATGGAACAGGACAGACAGCAGACCGACAGCATAAACATTGCAATGCAGCATGGCAACAGGAACAAACTACAGCAACGCCCCCTGATGAGCACAAATACTGCCAACCCTACAGCCTGCAAATACTGTGGGACTGTGCATGAAAGAATTAAAGAGCCGTGTCCAGCTTATGGGGAGTCTTGGAAGTCTTGTGGAAGAACAAACCATTTTACTAACGTTTGTTTGTCAAGTAAACGACGGCCATCAATAGGCAAATGACACAACGTGGAGAACACATCCGCATATGAGGAAGAGACACACCACTGAAGTTATAGACAGCAGTGATGGGCCTACCTCCCCCACACAGATCACCTACCCCCCCCACACAGATCACCTACCTCCCCCCACACAGATCACCTACCTCCCCCCACACAGATCACCTACCTCCCCCCACACACAGATCACCTACCTCCCCCCACACAGATCACCTACCTCCCCCCCACACAGATCACCTACCTCCCCCACACAGATCACCTACCTCCCCCACACAGATCACCTACCTCCCCCCACACACAGATCACCTACCTCCCCCCACACAGATCACCTACCTCCCCCCACACAGATCACCTACCTCCCCCTACACAGATCACCTACCTCCCCCCACAGAGATCACCTACCTCCCCCCACACAGATCACCTACCTCCCCCACACACAGATCACCTACCTCCCCCAACACAGATCACCTACCTCCCCCCACACAGATCACCTACTTCCCCCCACACAGATCACCTACCTCCCCCCACACACACACCACTGAAGTTATATACAGCAGTGAATTGATGGGCGCTGTGCAATCCAGAGGAAAGAAATGGTTTGTCACTTTACATGTAAATAATAAGCCCCAATCCTGTCACCTCCATTCAGGAACAACGTGGGATGTAATGTGCTTAAGAGACAAAATGGTGTCAGCACCAGAAGCACGTCTACTGCCAAGTGACACCAGATTAAAGTTACACTCCGGTGCGATGATGAAATCTCTAGGGCTCAACGTGGATTAACACACAAGCTGGAGTGTGAAATTGTGGAAGCAGCCAAAAGCCACTGTTGTCTGGCTCATCCTGTGAGCGTCTAGGGCTGAGACGTTTCTCCGTCCCTGCAGAGCGCAATGTGATGGACAATCTATCCAAGGGGCCCTTGACAAAACAACTGCTGATAAAGGAATTTAGTGATGTGTTTACTGGGCCAGTAGAATCTGTACCAGGGGAAGTTCATTTCCACCTCGATGTGAGTGTCCCTCCAGTCCAATGTGCACCACGCAATGTGCCGGTGGCATTAAAACAGGCAGTTAAGGCACAGCTTGACCAGTATGAGGCCAATGGACACTTGGCACCAGTGACTGACCCAACTGGCTGGATAAGTAACATGGTGATTGTAGGGAAGCCAAATACGCTATGAATATGCATAGATCCCAAATTCTTAAATATGGCACTGAGACGATCTCACTACATCATGCCAACTCTCGAGGATGTTTTGTACAAGCTGCCTAAGGCACGTCTGTTCACACTTGTTGATGCCCGGGATGCATTTTTACAGTGTAAGTTGGATGATGCAAGTAGTTACATGACAACCTTCTGGACTCCGTGGGGCAGGAAAAGATGGCTCAAACTGCCTTTTGGAGTATCAGTTGCACCAAAGGTGTATCAACGTAAACAACATGAACTATTGGCTGGACTCGGTGGTATTGAACCAATAGCTGATGACATCCTTGTGGTTGGCTGTGGGGACACAGATGAGGAAGCAGAGCAAGATCATGATGGCAAACTGCTGGAACTGATGAATCGTTGTAGGCAGGTAAAATTGAAACTTGGCATGAAAAAACTGCAATTCAAGGTCAAAGAAGTCCGCTTTCATGGACACATTCTAACCTGGGAGGGTTTGAAGGCTGACCCAGAAAAAATCAGAGCCATACTGGATATGCCGCAGCCAGCAAATGTGAAATCCCTGCAGCGCTTCATTGGATTTGTTACCTACCTAGCAAAATTCCTACTACACCTCTCAGAGGTCTGTGAGCCATTGAGAAGGCTTCTGGACAAGGACGCTGTTTGGCATTGGCTTCCTAAGCATGATAATGCAGTGCAGGACATCAAACGCTTGGTCACGGACACACCTGTCCTGTAGTACTATGACGTTACAAAACCTGTAACTATTCAAAGTGATGCAAGCAAAACTGGACTTGGGTGTTGTCTATTGCAAGCTGGCCAGCCTATCGCTTTTGCTTCAAGGGCACTGACTCTACCGAACAAAACTACGCACAAATAGAAGAGGAATGTCTGAGTATAGTGTTTGCCTGCCAGCGCTTTCACCACTACCTCTATGGGCGCGACGAGATCACGGCAGAAACTCACCATAAACCTCTGATTTCTATTTTCCAGAAACCACTTTTGTGTGCACCCAAACGTCTACAGAGCATGTTGTCACGTTACAAAACTATTGCCTAAATGTTATCTATAAACCTGGTCCTGAAATGTACATTAGTGACACTCTTAGCAGAGCTACAGCAGCAGGTGGTACACCTGAGTATGCACAACACACAGTTTGCAATGTTCAGTGGGACCTGGAGGTCCTCTCACAGATTAATCATTCAGACTATTTATACGTCACGGACCAACGATTGCTTCAGATAAAACAGCACACTGAAACCGATGAGAGTTTGCAGGCTCTTAAATATGTTGTTCTGAACGGTTGGCCTGATTCCAAGTTGGAAGCCCCATTACTTGTGAGAGAATATTGGACTTTCAGAGATGAAATCGCCATCCAAGATGGTATACTGTACAAGGGGCCAAGGGTCATCATTCCTAAATCTTTAGGATCAGAGATGCTGACTCGTATTCATGCCAGTCACATTGGAGGAGAAGCATGCTATAGGCAAGCACGTGATACCCTATACTGGCCCAACATGCAGAACGAGATTAGAGACTTTGTTAGCTGTTGCTCGGCATGCAATGAATATGCGCAGGCACAACAGAAAGGACCTATGATGTCACATGTGCTGCCCACCCGGCCTTGGCAAATTGTAAGCATGGACTTACTGAATTATGCTGGGCAGGATGTTCTACTAATTGTTGATCACTATTCCGACTTTTGGGAGATTGAGCGACTTCCTGACCTGTCTGCTGATACTACCATCAAGCGTTGTAAAGCACAGTTTGCATGGCCAGCCGGATAGAGTCATCTCGGATAATGGACCTCAATTTGCATGCGAGCAATTCAGACGGTTCTCTACAGATTGGGGATTTGAGCATGTTACCTCATCCCCGAGGCACCCGCAAGCCAATGGCAAAGCGGAATCGGCTGTCAAGATAGTGAAGAATCTTTGTAAGAAGGCCAAGTTTGATGGTACTGATCCGTGGAAGGCCATTCTACATTGGAGGAACACCCCATCTGAAGGCATGGACAGTAGTCCTGCACAGCGATTGATGTCTAGAAGACTGAAGACTTCATTGCCTGTGGCCAACAAATTACTTGATCCTTGTGTGGTTACAGGTGTCCCGGCAAAACTGCAGAGGAGGAAGCAGATTGCCAAACTGTCATACGATGTGTCTGCTAAAGACTTACCTGAACTAAGCATTGGAGAGCCAATCCGTATGAAGCCACTTCCAGGTGACAGGACCGGTCTCTGGAGACTGGGTTCCTGTGTTCAGAGGGTTGCTCCTCGATCATATCTTGTGGATGTAGAAGGCAGTCTTTACCCCCGCAATTGAGTGGACCTGCGAAGGGCAGAACGATTCACCGCACAAGCCTATGAGCATCCTGCACGTGATCCTCCTGAGGCGCTCAATGCCCCGAGTCCTACTGGACCATATACTCAAAGCAGAGAGAACTCCGCTGTCATATCGGGATACAATGAGGATGACATAATGCAGCCACATATCCCGACAAGTTCTTCTCTGCCAAACACACCAGCCAGGAAAGAGGGTCGCTCCTTATCAACACCTTCTGGAGCTGAACGGATTTCCCCAGGAAAATCGCTGTGGCCTTGCGTAGTGGTCGAGTTTCCAGACCACCAGATAGACTCAATCTGTAGTGTATCTACCAGTCACACAGCATGCCATGTTCAAGACTGTTCAGGATCTGTTTTAGTTTCATTGTTTACAAGGTTTGAATGGAATGTAAAAAAGGGAGACGTTATAGAGTCATTGTACAAATCCTGTGACCCGACTTGTATCCGGGAATATTGCATGGCCTTATACTTCCTGCTTCCTGTTCTATGCTGACCTGGATGCAGTTCTGTTGTACAACATGATTCCTCACATCAGCAGCTTGTGTTGTCTTCATTCCTCTACATGAAACAGGTACTGTCCGTGTATTAGGGTGACCAATGACACCTTGGCTAGTATTGTAGATGAATCTGGGGGCGTCGGGAACAATCTTCTTATGTTTATGGCCCTTTAGGGCAGATGTGATTTCTATGTATTTTATGGGAGATTTTCTCTGTATATTGGGAGTTTCCATCTTGTTTTATCATGAATGTAGTATGGAAGATGAGTCCTATGTACTAGGAATGGTCATTGGAAGGACAGAATAGGAGCCACATGATTGGCTGGCCAACCCCGTGACAGTATAGACTAGTGGGTGACATTGATTGAGATCTGCCCGCTGTGTGTATACAATCACCCGGCTAATGTCTAATATCAGGGGACAAAATGTGCCAGCATTCATATCAGACTAAGGGAAAATGGCCGCCAGAGGAGGGACAGGTGGGCTACAACAAAATGGAGGAGGGAGAGCTAATCCACTGCACTGTAATGTAATAACTGTGCGAACATTTTATCAGACTAAGGGAAAATGGCCGCCGGAGAAGGGACAGGCGGGCTACAACATAATGGCGATTGATCAGTAAATTAACCACTTGCCCTTCAGAAACACAGATCACCTACCTCTCCCCCCACAGATCACCTACCTCCCCCCACACAGATCACCTACCCCCCTACACAGATCACCTACCTCCCCCAATACAGATCACCTACCTCCCCCAACACAGATCACCTACCTCCTCCCACACACAGATCACCTACCTCCCCACACACACAGATCACCTACCTCCCCCCCACACACAGATCACCTACCCCCCCCCACACAGAGATCACCTACCTCCCCCCACACACAGATCACCTACCTCCCCCCCACACACAGATCACCTACCCCCCCACACAGAGATCACCTACCTCCCCCCACACACAGATCACCTACCTCCCCTCCACACACACAGATCACCTACCTCCCCCCACACAGATCACCTACCTCCCCCACACACAGATCACCTACCTCCCCCCACACAGATCACCTCATGTACGGGTGATTCCCCCCCCCCCCGAGATCATTGTTCCATTTCATTTCTGGATCCACACCTCATGTACGGGTGATCCCCCCCCCCCCTTCGGGCTCATTGTTCCATTTCATTTCTGGATCCACACCTCATGTACGGGTGATCCCCCCCCGGGATCATTGTTCCATTTCATTTCTGGATCCACTCCTCATGTACGGGTGATTTCCCCCCCCCTGGGATCATTGTTCCATTTCATTTCTGGATCCACACCTCATGTACGGGTGATTCCCCCCCCCCCCCCGGGATCATTGTTCCATTTCATTTCTGGATCCACACCTCATGTACGGGTGATTCCCCCCCCCCCCCCCGGATCAATGTTCCATTTCATTTCTGGATCCACACCTCATGTACGGGTGATTCCCCCCCCCCCCCGGGATCATTGTTCCATTTCATTTCTGGATCCACACCTCATGTACGGGTGATCCCCCCCCCGGGATCATTGTTCCATTTCATTTCTGGATCCACACCTCATGTACGGGTGATCCCCCCTCCCTGGGATCATTGTTCCATTTCATTTCTGGATCCACACCTCATGTACGGGTGATTTCCCCCCCCCCCCCGGGATCATTGTTCCATTTCATTTCAGGATCCACACCTCATGTACGGGTGATCCCCCCCCCCCCCCCGGGATCATTGTTCCATTTCATTTCTGGATCCACTCCTCATGTACGGGTGATTTCCCCCCCCCCCGGGATCATTGTTCCATTTCATTTCTGGATCCACACCTCATGTACGGGTGATTCCCCCCCCCCCCCGGGATCATTGTTCCATTTCATTTCTGGATCCACACCTCATGTACGGGTGATCCCCCCCCCCCCCCTGGATCAATGTTCCATTTCATTTCTGGATCCACACCTCATGTACGGGTGATTCCCCCCCCCCCGGGGATCATTGTTCCATTTCATTTCTGGATCCACACCTCATGTACGGGTGATCCCCCCCCCGGGATCATTGTTCCATTTCATTTCTGGATCCACACCTCATGTACGGGTGATCCCCCCTCCCTGGGATCATTGTTCCATTTCATTTCTGGATCCACACCTCATGTATGGGTGATTCCCCCCCCCCTTCCCCCGGGATCATTGTTCCATTCCATTTTTGGATCCACACCTCATATACGGGTGATCCCCCCCCCCCCCCCCCGGGATCATTGTTCCATTTCATTTCTGGATCCACACCTCATGTACGGGTGATTTCCCCCCCCCCCCGGGATTATTGTTCCATTTCATTTCTGGATCCACACCTCATGTATGGGTGATCCCCCCCCCCGGGATCATTGTTCCATTTCATTTCTGGATCCACACCTCATGTACGGGTGATCCCCCCCCCCCCCCCGGGATTATTGTTCCATTTCATTTCTGGATCCACACAACTTGCTGATGGTCACCCAGCTATGTGTTGTGGTCTCACTTCTTCAGTTGCAATGTACTGGTCACACACGTTGCTTGTCATGGTACATTTCTTGTTCCCGGAGCTCACAATACATTTTTTTTTTGCTGATTTTTTTTCCAGCATTTATACTTTCTAGCTGCTCCCTTATTATCCCACGTCTGGACTACTGCAACTCCCTCCTCACCGACCTCCCTCGTCACCGGACTCCCTCCTCACCGGCTTCCCTCCTCACCGGCTTCCCTCATCACCGGCCTCCCTCATCACCGGCCTCCCTCATCACTGGCCTCCCTCCTCACCGGCCTCCCTCATCACTGGCCTCCCTCCCTACCGGCCTCCCTCCTCACCGGCCTCCCTCCTCACCGGCCTCCCTCCTCACCGGCCTCCCTCATCACTGGCCTCCCTCCTCACCGGCCTCCCTCATCACCGACCTCCCTCCTCACCGCCCTCCCTCATCACCGGCCTCCCTCCTCACCGGCCTCCCTCCTCACAGACTATCCCCGCTTCAGTCTATCCTGAACTCAGCGGCCAGACTCATCCACCTCACCAACCGCTCCGCTTCTGCCACCCCCCTCTGTCATTCACTCTACTGACTCCACCCCCTCTGTCATTCCCTCCACTGGCTCCACCCCCTCTGTCATTCCCTCCACAGCTCCACCCCCCTCTGTCTTTCACTCCACTGGCTCCACCCCCCTCTGTCATTCCCTTCACTGTCTCCACCCCCCTCTGTCATTCCCTGCACAGGCTCCACCCCCTCTGTCATTCCCTTCACTGTCTCCACCCCCCTCTGTCATTCCCTCCACAGGCTCCACCCCCTCTGTCATTCCCTTCACTGTCTCCACCCCCCTCTGTCATTCCCTCCACTGGATCTCCATCCCCCTCTGTCATTCCCTCCACTGGCCTCCTCTCAGTGTCTTCCACCCCCCTCTGTCATTCCCTTCACTCAGTGTCTTCCACCCCCCTCTGTCATTCCCTCCACTGACTCCACCCCCCTCTGTCATTCCCTCCATTGGCTCCCGATTGCCCAAAGCATCAAATTCAAACTCCTAACTCTGACATACAAAGCCATTCATAACTCCGCCCCAAACTACATCACCGACCTGATACCCAAATACCACCCAACCCGTAATCTTCGCTCCTCACAAGACCTCCTACTTTCTAGCTCCCTGGTCTCCTCCTCCCACGCCCAACTGCAGGACTTATCCAGGACTTCCCCCACCCTCTGGAACTCCCTACCCCCAATCCATCAGACTGTCACCCCACTCTCCTCTCCTTTAGGCGCACCCTAAAAACCCATCTCTTCAGGGAAGCCTACCCCACCCTCACCTAACTGCCAATCTCCTCCACTCCTCCCACCACTCCATCCCCCACAGCTATTCCTCCTGTACCACTACCCCCTCCCTCCTAGATTGTAAGCTCCCAGGATCAGGGCCCTCGCACCCCTCGTGTATTGTATTGTTACTGTATTGTCTCATGTTCTGTCCCCACTATAATGTACAGCGCTGAGCAAACCTTCTGCCGCCATATAAATACTGTATAATAATAATAATATTTGGACCGGCACCATCTACATCGCGTTCCACATTATTCTGCAAACTCTATTTAAGTGTCACAAAGATGAAATCTTTTGTTTTTCAGTGTAACTCATGGATGGCATTGTGTGTCAGGGCTCTTTTGATCACTGAAAACAATCTGGGACACCGGAGATAATTAGATTGGCCGGTGAGCCCAACTGAAGGAAAAACTACTAAAGGACGGCGTTCCCCATTATTACCCGCTTGTCACCCGCCGCAGTGTTTTTACTGTGTCATGGCGGCACCTGTCTTTTAACGTCGCTGTGCAAAACAGGTAGGGGGTGCGCAAGGCACGTGCCCGCCCTACCCGTCCCATTGATGGAGGCAGCGGGAGGCCATCACCGGATCCCAGCCGGTCATTACCCGCCGACTCCAGGCGATTACCGGTAATCACTGACAGATAGCACGGCGGCAGTATTTACATTGCAGCTCTGTCATCTGTCAGTTCAGAGCAGGCTGATCCTGAGAGAAGACTTTATCTCCCGGGATCAGCGTGTCCCTGTGCAGTACACCCCCCGCCCCACCCCGCCCCGCCCCGCCCCTAGTAAAACACTCCCCTCACACAGTTAACCCTTTCATTGAATAAAAAAGTGAACCCCTTCCTCCCCAGTGCCATTAGTAGTGGCAGGGTTTTGTTTTTTGCACTCATCACTGTATTGGTGTCACTGAGGATGTGACCCCAAGTCAGTTCCCCCCCCAGTGTCACAATGTCCACCGCAGTCCCGCCATAAGTCGCTGATCACTGTCATAAATCGCTGATCACCGCCATAAGTCGCTGATCACTGTTATAAATTGCTGATCACCGCCATAAGTCGCTGATTACTGTCATAAATCGCTGATCACTGCCATAAGTCGCTGATCACTATCATAAATCGCTGATCACTGCCATAAGTCGCTGTTCACTGTCATAAATCGCTGATCACCGCCATAAGTCGCTGATCACTGTCATAAATCGCTGATCACCGCCATAAGTTGCTGATCACTGTCATAAATCGCTGATCACCACCATAAGTCGCTGATCACTGTCATAAATCGCTGATCACCGCCATAAGTCACCGATCGCCGCCATTAGTATAATAAAAAAAAAAAATCCCAGTATCTTTCCCGCCATTTGTAGACGCTATAACTTTCACGTAAACCAATTAATTTACACGTATTGGGATTTCTTTTAGCAAAGACATGTCGCAGAATGCATTTTGGCCGAAATTTATGACTAAAGTTGATTTTTACATTTTTTTACTGGACATGTTTTATAGCAAAAAGTCCAAAATATTTTCAATCAATATCCACTTATTGGGGTCCTTTTCCCATAAACATGGAGTGGGAGACATTTTGGTGAAATTTATAACTATCTTTGAGGTTACTTTATATATTTTATATCTGAAAGTACAAAATATTGTTTTTCTTCAAAATTTTTGATTTTTTTTGTTTATAGCGTGAAAAATAAAAAGCGCACAGGTGATCAAATACCACCAAAAGAATGCTCTACTTGTGTGAAAAAAAGCACGTAAATTTTGTTTGGGTGCAGCGTAGCACGACCGCGCAATTGTCAGTTGAATTAGTGCAGCGCTGAGTAGCAAAAAGAGGCGTGGTCAGGAAGGGGGGTAAATCCTCCGGAGGGCGAGGGGTTAAGCAGATCCCCATTTTCAAGCAATATGGGGAAGAAAAAGGATCTCTCTGCTGCCGAAAAGAGTGAAATAGTTTGATGCCTTGGACGAGGGATGAAAACATTCGATATTTCAGGAAAACGTAAGCGTGATCATCGCACTATGAAGAGATTTGTGGCTGATTCAGAGCACAGACGGGTTGGTGCAGATAAAGGCACATTGAGGAAGATTTCTGCCAGATCCAGGCATCGGATCAAGAGAGCAGCTGCTAAAATCCCATTACATAGCAGCAAACAGATATTTGAAGCTGCTGGTGCCTCTGGAGTCCCACGGACATCAAGGTGTAGAGTCCTCCAGAGTCCTGCAACTGTGCAGAAACCTTCTATTCGGCCACCACTAACCAATGCTCACAAGCAGAAACGGCTGCATTGGGCAGAAAATACATGAAGACTCATTTTCAAGCAGTCCTGTTCACTGATGAGTGCCGTGCAACCCTGGATGGTCCAGATGGATGGAGTAGTGGATGGTTGGTGGACAGCCACCCTGTTCCAACAAGGCTGCGACGTCAGCAAGGCGGTGGTGGAGTCATATTTTGGGCTGGAATCATGGGAACAGAGTTGGTCGGCCCCTTTAGTGTCCCCGAAGGTGTAAAGATGACCTCTGCAAAGTATGTGGAGTTTATGACTGACCACTTTCTTCCCTGGTACAGAAGGAAGAACTATGCTTTCCGTAATAAAATCATCTTCATGCATGACAATGCACCATCTCATGCTGCAAAGAATACCTCCGCATCAATGGCTGCTATGGGGATAAAAGGAGAGAAAGTCATGGTGTGGCCTCCATCCTCCCCTGACCTCAATCCTATTGAGAACCTTTGGAGCATCCTCAAGCAAAAGATCTATGAGGGTGGGAGGCAGTTTACATCCAAACAGCAGCTCTGGGAGGCTATTCTGACATCTTGCAAACAAATTCAAGCAGAAACTGTCCAAAAACTGCCAAGTTCAATGGATGCCAGACTTGTGATCTGCTACCAGATAAGGGCTCCTATGTTACAATGTAACGTGACCGCTTCAAATGTTTACAAAGTTACAATGTTGGGAAAAGTTTGATTGAAAAGCTTTTGATTTCAGTAAATCTGATGCAAACACAACAAATGACAATTTTCAGTTCTTTACAACCTAGAAAGTGTTTGGAAACTTCCTGTGCGGAATAATCCGGAACACAAATCCTGTTATCATTAGGAGGTTTGTTCAATAAAATGTGAATTGTCCTCTTCATAGCTGATAACCTGAGAATTCTGCCGACTGATATTTACATCAATTATTGAGGGAAATGAGGAAATATCATTTGCAGAATCATTTGGAACACAATGTAGTCTCTGCTCTCCATACTGCACCCTCTGTATTCATCAGTTATTTTCATGTTCCTCATTATGAGACCAACCCAGGAAATCCCAGTGTGAGATGTACGAAATGCTACATCCTGTACATGAAACACTTCCCTGTTTTCGGACATTTTACAGCTGGTTCCAACCAGTCAAACAGGTTCTCCGTCTCCATCTTATACACACGGCCACCAGCATGGGATCTCCTCCACTTCAGACCACATAGGTAAGTCAGGTTCCTATTCCTTAATAATATAATAGCAGGGTGTAGTGCTTAAACATCATCATCATATGATATGTCAAGCCTAATAAACAGCTTCTAAATATAATAAAACATCAATATATTAAAATAACAATCCTAAAAAACAAGTGAGAAAGTGACATAGTGCAAATACATACATAAAAGTGTATTGCGTCACTAATCAGTGACCCGCCATGTGCACGGTGTCAGGTATAGTCTGTGGAATCGACATCAGCCGTCCCTGGATGGCTCACCTCCTCTGTAGATAGTGGGAGCTCAAAGGAGCTCAGGAAAAAAGGAGGTCCATAGCGTGATACCGTATGAACAGAGGGGGCTTTATTAGCCAGATAAATGAATGAACAGAAATCACTGACCAGTATGGGGATCCAAGATGGCTGCCGGGACCGGTATGGTGTCAGCAGTGTGACGTCCTAGTGCTGTAGCCCCGATAACTTTAGCAGGTCATAGACAGGTCATTTATCAGCTGAATTGTTGGCCAATAAACAAAATAATTGGTCGTTGCCGCCATGGATGCTGCCACCAATGGTCACGAAAAGATGGGACAGGAAACAAGAGACAGAGGAGCACACCATACAATGTGACAGCAATGCAAATACTTTATATTTTTTTGGATACAAATGGATACATTTGTTGCAACCGCAAGACTTTTTCATATAAAGTGCTTGCTGTGATATACCGGCCTCCTGGATCCATATCCCGCTTCCTGGATGACTTTTCCTCCTGGCTACCCTTCTTCCTCTCCTCTGAGCTACCCACCATCATCCTTGGAGATTTCAACATCCCTGTCAACCTCGACAACCTGGCCACATTCCATCTCCTCCACTTAACCTCCTCCTTTGCACTTGCACAGTGCATACAATCCACCACCCACTCTGACGGTAATATCCTTGATCTTGTCTTCTCCAACCGCTGCGCTCCCCACAACCTCACTAACACCCCCTTCCCTCTCTCTGACCACAACCTGATTACCTTCTCTATCTCTTCGTCCTCCAACGCCTACCCCTCCAAATGTCACACTACTACCAGCCGTAACCTCCGCAACCTTAACCCTGCCCCCTCCACTCTGCAGCTGATCAACTCCATGACCGCATCCTCCCCCTGTCCTGCCCCGAGTTGGCTATGACTGCCTACAACAGTGCACTGTCAACAGCCCTTGACTCACTAGCGCCTTTAACCACACGCAACATCAAACCCCGACCGCTCCAGCCCTGGCAGACTGATCACACCAAAACCCTCAAACAACACAGTCATGCCCTGGAGCGACTATGGTGCAAAACCAAATCCCAACAAGCCTTCACCCGCTACAAATCTGCCTTCCACACCTACACCTCCTCCCTCCACGCAGCCAAACAAGCCTACTTCCTGACCCTCATCAAGGCCCTCTCCTCAAATCCTCGCTGACTTTTCTCCACCTTCGACTCTCTACTATCGTCACCCCCACCTCCACCCAGCACTTCACTCACTGCCCTTGAGATTGCCAATCACTTCAAAAACAAGATTGACACAATTCGCAAGGACATCGCCGCAACTCACACTCCCCCCAAACCCGTCCCCTCTCACACAGCTACCCCCTCATCCCCCCTCCCCCTTGACATAACCCGCAGGGACTTCATCGCTGCTCAAACTCCCTCCAACCCCGTTCCCCCTCACTCAGCTACCCCCTCATCACCTCTCTCCCACGGCCCCACCACTGCTCTGACCTCCACTTCCACCCCACCCTACATTCCTCATACTGAAGCTCCCCCAACACTCCACACCTTTGACCTTACTACCATCGAGGAAGTCTCTAAGATCCTCTCTGATGCCCGCCTCACCACCTGCCCCCTCGACCCTATCCCCTCACAACTCCTACGACCTCCCTCCCCCTCCATCCTACGCTCCCCCACCCACATCTTCAATCTCTCCCTCTCCTCCGGCACTTTCCCCTCCCCTCTGAAACATGCACACATCACCCCCATACTTAAGAAGCCCTCCCTGGACCCCAATGACCCGAACAACCTCAGACCCATCTCCCTGCTCCCATTTACATCTAAATTTCTCGAGCGCCTAGTCTACACCCGCCTAAGCTCTCACCTCAACGACAACAACCTCCTCGATCCCGTACAGTCCGGCTTCCATCCCCTACACTCCACCGAAACTGCCTTACTCAAACTCTCCAACGACCTGCTAACCACCAAAGCTAATGGCCACTATTCAGCGCTCCTAATCCTTGACATCTCTGCGGTCTTCAACACAGTCCACCACCCCCTCCTCCTCAAAAAACTACACTCCCTCAGCCTCAGAGATTCTGCTCTCTCCTGGCTCTCATCCTACCTGTCACAACACTCTTTCAGTGTTACCTATAATGCTACCACCTCCCCCTCACTCCCCCTCTCTGTTGGGGTCCCTCACGGCTCTGTCCTCAGCCCCTTCTCTTCTCCATCTACCCCTCCTCCCTTGGCCAACTCATACACTCTCACGGCTTCAACTACCACCTCTATGCCGATGACACACAAATCTCTCAACCCCCCACCTCACCCCCTCGGTCTCCGCCGAATCACACACCTACTGAGCGACATATCTGACTGGATGTCGCTCCACTTCCTTAAACTGAACCTCTCCAAAACTGAGTTTCTTGTCTTCCCCCCAGCCCGGACACCACCCCCCATTGACTTCTCCATCACATCCAACAACGCCACCATCAAACCCACCCCGCAGGCCAGAGTACTTGGTGTCATTCTGGACTCCAACCTATCCTTCTAGCCCCAAGTCCAATCTTTAACAAACTCGTGCCGACTCCACCTCCGCAACATCGCCAAAATCTGCACGTTCCTAACCCCAGAAACCACTAAACAGCTCATCCACTCCCTCATCATATCACGACTTGACTACTGCAACTCCCTCCTCACTGGCCTGCCTTGCCGCTGGCTATCCCCGCTTCAGTCGATCCTGAATACGGCTGCCAGACTCATCCACCTTACCAACCGCTCCATCTCCGCCACCCCCCTCTGCCAATCCCTCCACTGGCTTCCGATTGCGCAACGGATCAAATTCAAAATCCTAACACTGACGTACAAAGCTGTCCACCATACTGCCCCGAACTACATCACTGACCTAATATCCAAGTACCGCCCAGCACGCACACTGCGCTCCTCACAAGACCTCCTTCTCTCTAGTTCCCTGGTCTCCTCCTCCCATGCCCACCTCCAGGACTTCTCCAGGGTGTCACCCATCCTCTGGAACTCCCTGCCCCAACCCGTCAGATTATCACCTACTGTCCTCTCCTTTAGGCGTACCCTGAAAACCCACCTCTTCAGGGAAGCCTACCCCACCCCCTGCTAACTTGCCGACCTCCTCCACTCTTCCTACCACTCCATCCCCCACAGCTATCTCCTCCTGTGCCGCCATCCCCTCCCTCCTAGATTGTAAGCTCGAAAGAGCAGGGCCCTCGATCCCCTCATGTTTTGCATTGTATTGGTATTGTTCTGTCACATGTTCTGTCCCCCTTTGTAATGTACAGCGCTGAGCGAACTATTGGCGCTTTATAAATACTGTATAATAATAATAATAATTCAGGTGTCTCCCATTCCGATGATCAATTCACTTTAGCAGAATAAAATGTCCTCTTCTAGATGTGACAGTCTGCAATCGTCTTCTTCTTCATTCTTCCTTCTTCTTCCTTTTTCTACTTCTTCTTCTTCCTTTTTCTTCTTTTTCTTCTTCTTCCCATTATTGCCAGGAAAATCGTCCGATTGTCCAAATCGGCCACAACTTTTCCAACATGACCAATAAAAAAACTGTGCAAACCCCCCCAAAAAATGGCCGACCAATTAACAAACTAGCAGTGCGAAATCGGCCGATTTTTTTTTTTCCCAAAAAATCAGCCGATTTTTGACCCCTCTATGGCCGGCATTTGTCTTTCTCTCTCTGTCTGTAAGCTTGATAAAGAGGGTCACCACGTTCTCCAAATGTTGGAGGAACTAAACTGCTGATCTAGGATTTCAGTAAATCCGGCATCACAATCTACTTCTCAGTGTTGGTTTCCTCCTCATTGACGGCCATCATTTGGGCCTCAGAATGGCTCCGGTATCCCCTCCTAGGAAGGACATTCAGGCCAATCTCCCTCCATATTTCTCTGATGTGTCCGAGACAGAATAACAGGAGAGACACCAGGAGAACCCGCTGGGTCCTGACACTCCGAGAACCAGAGTTATGGTGGAGTATAGACCCCGAAATGTCATCAGAATGCTGATACTTCTTCCTGGAGCCATTGCTTTGGCTCCACTTGTACTTCTACTTCCTCCGGGTTGAGGGGATAGAGGAGCAAGAGGGTATGAAGCTGGGTCCTGACACTCCGAGAATTCAGGGTTATGGTGGAGCAGAGACCCTTCCTGACCAATCTCCTCCCCGGGGCCTTTGTACTGCCTCCACTTGTACTTCTATTTCCTTCACATTGAGGAGATGGAGAATCAAGTGGAGGGTATGAACAGGGAAGATGTTACAAACAACAGGGCCCCATACAGCCAATCTGATAGGGCCCCTCCCCCCCAAAAAAGTTTAATATAATTTAGTTAGGAATGAACACAGTGAGTGCTCGGTACTGATCAATCATTCTGTTCATTCAGGAGAATAAGGGGCTGGTAAGTGTGACATATTTAGAGGACCTGTGCTCTTAGCTGTGGGAGGGAAGCAGAGGAGGGAAGCCGGAAGTACTGCAGCGGTGGGGGGCTCTGGGCAGCAAAAGGAAACATATGGTGCACAGGGAAGGTGATGGGTGTGGTGGTGGGGCAAAGGGGGAGGGGCAATTACTGAAACTGATCCCTTGTATAGCTCTATCTGCAGCTGAAATCCGGCCAGAGAGAGGAGAAGAAGCCGACTTTCAGCTGCTGCAGAAAGAGCCGTACAGGGGATCGGTTCCAGTAATTGCTGCCCCACCATGCCGATCACCCACCCTGCCCTCATCTGATTCATACCTGTACATACCGATCACTGTCATACCCCCCATACTCCTCTCCTGTACATACCGATCACTGTCATACCTCCACACTCCTCTCCTGTACATACCGATCACTGTCATACCTCCACACTCCTCCCCTGTACATACCGATCACTGTCATACCTCCGTACTCCTCTCCTGTACATACCGATCACTGTCATACCTCCGTACTCCTCTCCTGTACATACCGATCACTGTCATACCTCCGTACTCTTCTCCTGTACATACCGATCACTGTCATACCTCCACACTCCTCTCCTGTACATACCGATCACTGTCATACCTCCGTACTCCTCTCCTGTACATACCGATCACTGTTATACCCCCCACACTCCTCTCCTGTACATACTGATCACTGTCAAACCTCCACACTCCTCTCCTGTACATACCGATCACTGTCATACCTCCGTACTCCTCTCCTGTACATACCGATCACTGTCATACCTCCGTACTCCTCTCCTGTACATACCGATCACTGTCATACCCCCCATACTCCTCTCCTGTACATACCGATCACTGTCATACCCCCCACACTCCTCTTTTGTACATACCCATCACTGTCATACCTCCGTACTCCTCTCCTGTACATACCGATCACTGTCATACCCCCCATACTCCTCTCTTGTACATACCGATCACTGTCATACCTCCGTACTCCTCTCCTGTACATACCGATCACTGTCATACCTCCACACGCCTCTCCTGTACATACCGATCACTGTCATACCTCCACACTCCTCTCCTGTACATACCGATCACTGTCATACCCCCCATACTCCTCTCCTGTACATACCCATCACTGTCATACACTCCACACTCCTCTCCTGTACATACCGATCACTGTCAAATCCCCCACACTCCTCTCCTGTACATACCGATTACTGTCATACCCCCCACACTGCTCTCCTGTTCATACTGTTCACTGTCATACCTTTACACTCCTCTCCTGTACATACCGATCACTGTCATACCTCCGTACTCCTCTCCTGTACATACCGATCACTGTCATACCCCCCACACTCCTCTCCTATACATACCCATCACTGTCATACCTCCCACACTCCTCTCCTGTACATACCGATCACTGTCATACCCCCCATACGCCTCTCCTGTACATACCGATCACTGTCATACCCCCCACACTCCTCTCCTGTACATACCGATCACTGTCATACCTCCACACTACTCTCCTGTACATACCGATCACTATCATACCTCCGTACTCCTCTCCTGTACATACCGATCACTGTCATACCTCCGTACTCCTCTCCTGTACATACCGATCACTGTCATACCCCCCACACTCCTCTCCTGTACATACCGATCACTGTCAAACCTCCGTACTCCTCTCCTGTACATACCCATCACTGTCATACCCCCCACTTTCCTCTCCTGTACATACCGATCACTGTCATACCTCCACACTCCTCTCCTGTACATACCCATCACTGTCATACCCCCCACTTTCCTCTCCTGTACATACCGATCACTGTCATACCTCCACACTACTCTCCTGTACATACCGATCACTATCATACCTCCGTACTCCTCTCCTGTACATACCGATCACTGTCATACCTCCGTACTCCTCTCCTGTACATACCGATCACTGTCATACCTCCGTACTCCTCTCCTGTACATATCCATCACTTTCATACCTCCACACTCCTCTCCTGTACATACCGATCACTATCATACCTCCACACTCCTCTCCTGTACATACCCATCACTGTCATACCTCCGCACTCCTCTCCTGTACATACCGATCACTGTCATACCTCCACACTCCTCTCCTGTACATACCGATCACTGTCAAACCTCCGCAATCCTCTCCTGTACATACCAATTACTGTCATACCTCCACACTCCTCTAATGTACATACCGATCACTGTCATACCTCCACACTCCTCTCCTGTACATACCGATCACTGTCATACCTCCGTACTCCTCTCCTGTACATACCCATCACTGTCATACCTCCACACTCCTCTCCTGTACATACAAATCAATGTCATACCTCCGTACTCCTCTCCTGTACATACCCATCACTGTCATACCTCCACACTCCTCTCCTGTACATACCGATCACTGTCATACCTCCACACTCCTCTCCTGTACATACCCATCACTGTCATACCTCCACACTCCTCTCCTGTACATACCCATCACTGTCATACCTCCACACTCCTCTCCTGTACATACCGATAACTGTCATACCTCCGTACTCCTCTCCTGTACATATCCATCACTTTATACCTCCACACTCCTCTCCTGTACGTACCCATCACTGTCATACCTTCGCACTCCTCTCCTGTACATACCCATCACTGTCATACCTCCACACTCCTCTCCTGTACATTCCGATCACTATCATACCTCCACACTCCTCTCCTGTACATACCCATCATTTTCATATCTCCACACTCCTCTCCTGTACATACCCATCACTGTCATACCTCCGTACTCCTCTCCTGTACATACCGATCACTGTCATACCCCCCACACTCCTCTCCTGTACATACCGATCACTGTCAAATCTCCGCACTCCTCTCCTGTACATACCAATCACTGGCATACCCTCCACACTCCTCTCCTGTACATACCGATCACTGTCATACCTCCACACTCCTCTCCTGTACATATCGATCACTGTCATACCCCCCACACTCCTCTCCTGTACATACCGATCACTGTCATACATCCACACTCCTCTCCTGTACATACCCATCACTGTCATACCTCCACACTCCTCTCCTGTACATACCGATTACTGTCATACCTCCGTACTCCTCTCCTGTACATACCCATCACTGTCATACCTCCACACTCCTCTCCTGTACATACCGATCACTGTCATACCTCCCACACTCCTCTCCTGTACATACCGATAACTGTCATACCTCCGTACTCCTCTCCTGTACATACCGATCACTGTCACACCTCCGCACTCCTCTCCTGTACATACCGATCACTGTCATACCTCCCCACTCCTCTCCTGTACATACCGATCACTGTCATACCTCCGCACTCCTCTCCTGTACATACCGATCACTGTCATACCTTCGCACTCCTCTCCTGTACATACCGATCACTGTCACACCTCCGCACTCCTCTCCTGTACATACCGATCACTGTCATACCTCCCCACTCCTCTCCTGTACATACCAATCACTGTCATACCTTCGCACTCCTCTCCTGTACATACCGATCACTGTCATACCTCCACACTCCTCTCCTGTACATATCGATCACTGTCATACCTTCGCACTCCTCTCCTGTACATACCGATCACTGTCATACCTTCGCACTCCTCTCCTGTACATACCGATCACTGTCATACCTCCACACTCCTCTCCTGTACATATCGATCACTGTCATACCCCCCACATTCCTATCCTGTACATACCGATCACTGTCATACCTCCACACTCCTCTCCTGTACATACCCATCACTGTCATACCCGCCACACTCCTCTCCTGTACATACCGATCACTGTCATACCTCCGCACTCCTCTCCTGTACATACCGATTACTGTCATACCTCCACACTCCTCTCCTGTAAATACTGATCACTGTCATACCTCCGTACTCCTCTCCTGTACATACCGATCACTGTCATACCTCCACATTCCTCTCCTGTAAATACCGATCACTGTCATACCTCCGTACTCCTCTCCTGTACATACCGATCACTGTCATACCTCCACATTCCTCTCCTGTAAATACCGATCACTGTCATACCTCCGTACTCCTTTCCTGTACATACCGATCTCTGTCATACCTCCGTACTCCTCTCCTGTACATACCGATCACTGTCATACCTCCACACTCCTCTCCTGTACATACCGATCACTGTCATACCTCCGTACTCCTCTCCTGTACATACCAATCACTTTCATACCTCCACACTCCTCTCCTGTACATACCGATCACTATCATACCTCCACACTCCTCTCCTGTACATACCCATAACTTTCATACCTCCACACTCCTCTCCTGTACATACCCATCACTGTCATACCTCCGCACTCCTCTCCTGTACATATCGATCACTGTCATACCCCCCACACTCCTCTCTTTTACATACCGATCACTATCATACCTCCACACTCCTCTCCTGTACATACCCATCACTGTCATACCTCCACACTCCTCTCCTGTACATACCCATCACTGTCATACCTCCACACTCCTCTCCTGTACATACCGATCACTATCATACCTCCACACTCCTCTCCTGTACATACCCATCACTGTCATACCTCCACACTCCTCTCCTGTACATACCCATCACTGTCATACCTCCACACTCCTGTCCTATACATACCGATCACTGTCATACCTCCGTACTCCTCTCCTGTACATACCGATCACTGTCATACCTCCACACTCCTCTCCTGTACATACCGATCACTGCCATACCTCCGCACTCCTCTCCTGTACATACCGATCACTGTCATACCCTCCACACTCCTCTCCTGTACATACCGATCACTGTCATACCTCCACACTCCTCTCCTGTACATATCGATCACTGTCATACCCCCCACACTCCTCTCCTGTACATACCGATCACTGTCATACCTCCACACTCCTCTCCTGTACATACCCATTACTGTCATACCTCCACACTCCTCTCCTATACATATCAATCACTGTCATAGCACCGTACTCCTCTCCTGTACATACCCATCACTGTCATACCTCCACACTCCTCTCCTGTACATACCGATCACTGTCATACCTCCGTACTCCTCTCCTGTACATACCGATCACTATCATACCTCCACACTCCTCTCCTGTACATACCCATAACTTTCATACCTCCACACTCCTCTCCTGTACATACCCATCACTGTCATACCTCCACACTCCTCTCCTGTACATACCGATCACTGTCATACCCCCCACACTCCTGTCCTGTACATACCGATCACTGTCAAACCTCCACACTCCTCTCCTGTACATACCCATCACTGTCATACCTCCACACTCCTCTCCTGTACATACCCATCACTGTCATACCTCCACACTCCTCTCCTGTACATACCGATCACTGTCATACCTCCACACTCCTCTCCTGTACATACCCATCACTGTCATACCTCCACACTCCTCTCCTGTACATACCGATCACTGTCATATCTCCACACTCCTCTCCTGTAAATACCGATCACTGTCATACCTCCGTACTCCTCTCCTGTACATACCCATCACTGTCATACCCCCCCACACTCCTCTGCTGTACATACCGATCACTGTCATACCCCCCACACTCCTCTCCTGTACATACCGATCACTGTCATACCTCCACACTCCTCTCCTGTACATACCGATCACTGTCATACCTCCACACTCCTCTCCTGTACATACCCATCACTGTCATACCTCCGTACTGCTCTCCTGTACATAGCCATCACTTTCATACCTCCACACTCCTCTCCTGTACATACCGATCACTATCATACCTCCATACTCCTCTCCTGTACATACCCATCACTTTCATACCTCCACACTCCTCTCCTGTACATACCCATCACTTTCATACCTCCACACTCCTCTCCTGTACATACCCATCACTTTCATACCTCCACACTCCTCTCCTGTACATACCCATCACTGTCATACCTCTGTACTCCTCTCCTGTACTTACCGATCACTGTCATACCTCCACACTCCTCTCCTGTACATACCCATCACTATCATACCCCCCACAATCCTATCCTGTACATACCGATCACTGTCATACCTCCACACTCCTCTCCTGTACATACCGATCACTGTCATACCTCCAAACTCCTCTCCTGTACATACCGATCACTGTCATACCCGCCACACTCCTCTCCTGTACATACCGATCACTGTCATACCTCTGCACTCCTCTCCTGTACACACCGATCACTGTCATACCTCCGTACTCCTCTCCTGTACATACCGATCACTATAATACCTCTACACTCCTCTCCTGTACATACCGATGACTGTCATACCCCCCACACTCCTCTCCTGTACATACCCATCACTGTCATACCTCTACACTCCTCTTCTGTACATACCGATCACTGTCATACCTCCGTACTCCTCTCCTGTACATACCGATCACTGTCATACCTCCGTACTCCTCTCCTGTACACACCGATCACTGTCATACCTCCGTACTCCTCTCCTGTACATACCGATCACTGTCATACCTCCGCACTCCTCTCCTGTACATACCCATCACTGTCATACCTCCGTACTCCTCTCCTGCACATACCGATCACTGTCATACCTCTACACTCCTCTTCTGTACATACCGATCACTGTCATACCTCCGTACTCCTCTCCTGTACATACCGATCACTGTCATACCTCCGTACTCCTCTCCTGTACACACCGATCACTGTCATACCTCCGTACTCCTCTCCTGTACATACCGATCACTGTCATACCTCCGCACTCCTCTCCTGTACATATCAATCACTGTCATACCCTCCACACTCCTATCCTGTACATACCAATCACTGTCTTACCTCCACACTCCTCTCCTGTACATACCCATCACTGTCATACCTCCGCACTCCTCTCTTGTACACACCGATCACTGTCATACCTCCACACTCCTCTCCTGTAAATACCCATCACTGTCATACCTCCACACTCCTCTCCTGTACATACCAATCACTGTCATACCTCCACACTCCTCAGCTGTACATACCTATCACTGTCATACCCCCCCACTCCTCTCCTGTACATACCGATCACTGTCATACCTCCGCACTCCTCTCCTGTACATACCGATCACTGTCATACCCCCCACACTCCTCTCCTGTACATACCAATCACTATCATACCTCCACACTCCTCTCCTGTACATACCCATCACTTTCATACCTCCGCACTCCTCTCCTGTACATACCGATCACTGTCATACCTCCGCACTCCTCTGCTGTACATACCGATCACTGTCATACCCCCCACACTCCTCTCCTGTACATACCGATCACTGTCATACCTCCACACTCCTCTCCTGTACATATCGATCACTGTCAAACCCCTCACACTCCTCTCCTGTACATACCAATCACTGTCATACCTCCACACTCCTCTCCTGTACATACCCATCACTGTCATACCTCCGTACTCCTCTCCTGTACATACCGATCACTGTCATACCTCCGTACTCCTCTCCTGTACATACCCATCACTGTCATACCTCCACACTCCTCTGCTGTAAATACCGATCACTGTCACACCTCCGTACTCCTCTCCTGTACATACCGATCACTGTCATACCTCCTAACTCCTCTCCTGTACATACCGATCACTGTCATACCTCCGTACTCCTCTCCTGTACATACGCATCACTGTCATATCTCCACACTCCTCTCCTGTACATACCAATCACTGTCATACCTCCCACATTCCTCTCCTGTACATACCAATCACTGTCATACCTCCCACACTCCTCTCCTGTACATACCGATCACTGTCACACCTTCACACTCCTCTCCTGTACATAACGATCACTGTCATACCTCCACACTCCTCTCCTGTACATACCCATCACTGTCATACCCCCACACTCCTCTCCTGTACATACCAATAACTGTTATACCCCCCCACACTCCTCTCCTGTGCATACCGATCACTGTCAAACCTCCGTACTCCTCTCCTGTACATACCGATCACCGTCATACCTCCGCACTCCTCTCCTGTACATACCGATCACCGTCATACTGTACCTCCACAATCCTCTCCTGTACATACAGATCACTATCATACCTCCACACTCCTCTCCTTTTCATACCCATCACTGTCATACCCCCCCACACTCCTCTCCTGTGCATACCGATCACTGTCAAACCTCCGTACTCGTCTCCTGTACATACCGATTTCCGTCATACCTCCACACTCCTCTCCTGTACATACCGATCACTGTCATACCTCCGTACTCCTCTCCTGTACATACCGATCACTGTCATACCTCCACACTCCTCTCCTGTACATACAGATCACTGTCATACCCCCACACTCCTCTCCTTTTCGTACCCATCACTGTCATACCCCCACACTCCTCTTCTGTACATACCGATCACTGTCATACCCCCATACTCCTCTCCTGTACATATCGATCACTGCACTGTCATACCCCCCACACTTCTCTCCTGTACATACCGATCACTGTCATACCTCCACACTCCTCAGCTGTACATACCGATCACTGTCATACCTCCACACTCCTCTCCAGTACATACCCATCACTATCATACCTCCGTACTCCTCTCCTGTACATACCGATCACTGTCATACCTCCGTACTCCTCTCCTGTACACACTGATCACTGTCATACCTCCGTACTCCTCTCCTGTACATACCCATCACTGTCATACCTCCATACTCCTCTCCTGTACATACCGATCACTGTCATACCTCCACACTCCTCTCCTGTACATACCTATCACTGTCATACCTCCACACTCCTCTCCTGTACATACCGTTCACTGTCATGCCTCCGTACTCCTCTCCTGTACATACCGATCACTGTCATACTTCTACACTCCTCTCCTGTACACACCGATCACTGTCATACCTCCACACTCCTCTCCTGTACATACCGATCACTGTCATACCTCCACACTCCTCTCCTGTACATACCTATCACTGTCATACCTCCACATTCCTCTCCTGTACATACCGATCACTGTCATACCTCCGCACTCCTCTTCTGTACATACCGATCACTGTCTTACCTCCGTTCTCCTCTCTTGTACACACCAATCACTTTCATACCTCCGCACTCCTCTCCTGTACATACCGATCACTGTCATACCTCCGCACTCCTCTCTTGTACACACCGATCACTGTCATACCTCCACACTCCTCTCCTGTAATTACCGATCACTGTCATACCTCCGTACTCCTCTCCTGTACATACCAATCACTGTCATACCTCCACACTCCTCTCCTGTAAATAACGATCACTCTCATACCTCCGTACTCCTCTCCTGTACATACCGATCACTGTCATACCTCGGTACTCCTGTCCTGTACATACCCATCACTGTCATACCTCCACACTCATCTCCTGTACATACCGATCACTGTCATATCTCCACACTCCTCTCCTGTACATACCCATCACTGTCATACCTCCACACTCCTCTCCTGTACATACCCATCACTGTCATACCTCCGTACTCCTCTCCTGTACATACCGATCACTGTCATACCTCGGTACTCCTGTCCTGTACATACCCATCACTGTCATACCTCCACACTCATCTCCTGTACATACCGATCACTGTCATATCTCCACACTCCTCTCCTGTACATACCCATCACTGTCATATCTCCACACTCCTCTCCTGTACATACCGATCACTGTCATACCTCCACACTCCTCTCCTGTACATACCCATCACTGTCATACCTCCGCACTCCTCTCCTGTACATATCCATCACTGTCATACCTCCACACTCCTCTCCTGTACATACTGATCACTGTCATACCTCCACACTCCTCTCCTGTACATACCCATCACTGTCATACCTCCACACTCCTCTCCTGTACATACCGATCACTGTCATACCTCCGTACTCCTCTCCTATACATACCGATCACTGTCATACCTCCGTACTCCTCTGCTATACATACCGATCACTGTCATATCTCCACATTCCTCTCCTGTAAATACCGATCACTGTCACACCTCCGTACTCCTCTCCTGTACAGGAGAGGGCCCTGGGCCCTAGAGGTTGCTGGTGGATCCTGGTCTGTCTTACTTCCTCCTGCCCGACGCAATCCCTTCAGGGGGAGTGGGGCTGCGCTCCTGATATCTTTCCATGCCTCAGTGGATCATGACCATCGGGGGTGTCCTGGGGGGTCCAGGACCTTTAATGCCTGTCGTTCTCCTTCCCGTGTGGGGGGGGCTCCAGCATCCGATGCATAGTGGAGCAGAGTGACTGCCAAGCAGGCGTGCGAGTAGCCGCAACTTCTGGGTGCTGTCCAGGAACTGGAAGTTCCGGCTGCAGTAATGTCATCGATGGGCACCGGAGACTCGTGGTTCCAGTCTCTATAGCGGCCAGTCTGGTGTACAAACTAAGCAGAGCTTTTGGCTTCACACCAAGAGGGATGGATGGAAGGCGCTGGCACTTCTCAGGCAGACCCTGGTCCTTCAGGCACTGGCTCCTCTAAGGTAAGCTTGGGGACTCTGATCCCTCTTGCTGACCCTGGTGGGCACACTTCCTTTTCTTGCTCCCCCAGCACAGTGGTTTTTGTATGAGGGGCCCTGGGCTGATTATTTTCTGTATTGTGTTTTTTCTTGCTTATTGTAGGTTAAAGTCCAGGACAAGGTGCAGAGTCAGACCCCCAAGAAGAAGTGTGCAGTTTGTGCAGCTAAATTGGGTTCAGCTTGGGAAAAACCCTTATGCCGCAATTGTGTGGCTAGCCTAATTAAGGATAAGTCATTTACAGCCTGCCATAAAGTGCTCACCTCCATTAAGGATGACATGTTGTCTACATTTCACTCCTTTAGATCCCTATTGGAAAAATGCAGTTGCCACTGGATCCTTGGACCCAATCGGTGGGTTTGGAGGTAGCAGATGCATTAAAAGGGGAGGAGGACCCGGAGGAGGATCCTAGGACCCGTGTAGATTCAGGCTCATAAGATGAGGATGGTGAAGTTTGCTCCTCCAGAGGTTCCAGGAACAAATTGCCCCTGGAAGATGTGGACGACCTCCTTAAAGCTATCTACGAAACCTTAGAGATCGAGGAGGAGGATGTTTGCCTATCTAAGCATGACCTCATGTATCAAGGTTTGTATGCTAGAAAGACTAGTGTCTTACCAGTCCATAGTTCCCTGCTTGATACCATTAGGCAGGAATGGGAAAGCCCTGAGAGGAAACCCTTTTTCTCAAGTAACCTTAATAGGAGGTTTCCTTTTTAGGATAACAGGTCCCAGCAATGGAACAAGGTTCAGAAATTAGACACCCCCTTATCTAAAGTCTCTAAAAGGACAGACTTAACATTTGAAGATATGGGGGCTCTGAAAGACCCTATGGATAAGAGGGATGAAGTCTTACTCCGCAGGGCCTGGGATTCCACTTCCATCAGCTTTAGGCCAGCTTTATCAGCTACTTGTGTCACCAGAAATCTGGAATGCTGGCTTACACAGTCACATCTCTCAGCAGGGACCTCCAGGCAGCAAATCCTGAAATAATTTCCTTTGCTGTTTAAAGCCGTTGGTTTCCTTGTGGATGCCTCGGCCAAATCAGTTAAGCTAGCGGCTTGAACCTCTGCCCTAGTGAATTCAGCTAAAAGGGCATTTTGGTTAAAAACCTGGGCAGGGAACTCCGCATTCAAACTGCACCTTTGTGCCTTACCCTTTATTGGCAATAATCTTTTTGGTCCAGGTCTCGAGGAGGCTCTGGAATGTACGGCCCATAACAAGAGGACATTCCCAGAGAGTAAGAAAAGGTTTTACTCTAGAAGGGTTTTTTGTCGAAAAACACATGCCCAGCAGGCTAAGGAGGTTCAGCCTAAGAAACATTGGACAGGGCACAGGAATAGGGGAAGAGGAGGAATCCTATTCAATCCTCCTCAAGGCCCACCAAGTCTCATCTCAATGACTCAATGTTCACTCAGATGATGTCCCCGGCTGGCCCCGCCTCTAACCTATTTAAGAGCTGTCAGTGAGACTTTCTTCATAAGGCTGGAAGACGGGACTGAAACTTTTTTTTTCTTTTTTCCTATCGCCGCCGCCGCCATGATTGATGTTGGATCTACTTCGGGGGACATTGTTTTAATAAAGGACTTGTCAAAGACCCTGTACACAGGAGACGCGACCAAGTGCCGGCTGTCAGAGGACTCCACACACAGGAGACGCCACCGAGTGTCGGCTGTCAGAGGACTCCACACATAGGAGACGCACCGAGTACCGGCTGTCACAGGACTCCACACACAGGAGACACCACCGAGTGCCGGCTGTCAGAGGACTCCACACACAGGAGACATGACCGAGTGCCGGCTGTCAGAGGACTCCACACACAGGAGACGCCACCGAGTGCCGACTGTCAGAGGACTCCACACACAGGAGACGCCAACGAGTTCCAGCTGTCAGAGGACTCCACACACAGGAGACACCACCGAGTGCCGGCCGTCAGAGGACTTCACACACAGGAGACGTGACCGAGTGGCGGCCGTCAGAGGACGCCACACACAGGAGACGCCACCGAGTGCCGGCTGTCAGAGGACTCCACATACAGGAGACGCCACCGAGTGCCGGCTGTCAGAGGACTCCACACACAGGAGACGCCACCGAGTGCCGGCTGTCAGAGGACTCCACACACAGGAGACGCCACCGAGTGCCGGCTGTCAGAGGACTCCACACACAGGAGACGCCACCGAGTGCAGGCTGTCAGAGGACTCCACACACAGGAGACGCAACCGAGTGCCGGCTGTCAGAGGACTCCACACACAGAAGACGCGACCGAGTGCCAGCTGTCAGTGGATTCCACACACGGGAGACGCCACCGAGTGCCGGCTGTCAGAGGACTCCACACACAGGAGACGCGACCGAGTGTCGGCTGTCAGAGGACTCCACACACAGGAGATGCGACCGAGTGCCGGCTGTCAGAGGACTCAACACACGAGACGCGACCGAGTGCCGGCTGTCAGAGGACTCCACACACAGGAGACGTGACCGAGTGCCGGCTGTCAGAGGACTCCACACACAGGAGACGCCACCGAGTGTCGGCTGTCAGAGGACTCCACACACAGGAGACGCCAACGAGTGTCGGCTGTCAGAGGATTCCACACACAGGAGACGCCACCGAGTGCTGGCTGTCAGAGGACTCCACACACAGGAGACACCACCGAGTGCCGGCTGTCAGAGGACTCCACACACAGGTGACGCCAATGAGTTCCAGCTGTCAGAGGACTCCACACACAGGAGACACCACCGAGTGCCGGCCGTCAGAGGACTTCACACACAGAAGACGTGACCGAGTGGCGGCCGTCAGAGGACGCCACACACAGGAGACGCCACCGAGTGCCGGCTGTCAGAGGACTCCACATACAGGAGACGCCACCGAGTGCTGGCTGTCAGAGGACTCCACACACAGGAGACGCCACCGAGTTCCGGCTGTCAGAGGACTCCACACACAGAAGATGTGACCGAGTGCCGGCTGTCAGAGGACTCCACTCACAGGAGACGCCACAGAGTGCCGTCTGTAAGAGGAATCCACACACAGGAGACGCAACCGAGTGCCGGCTGTCAGAGGACTCCACACACAGGAGACACAACCGAGTGCCGGTTGTCAGAGGACTCCACACACCGGAGACGCAACCGAGTGTCGGCTGTCAGAGGACTACACACACAGGAGACGCCACCGAGTGCCGGCTGTCAGAGGACTTCACACACAGGAGACGCCACCGAGTGCCGGCTGTCAGAGGACTCCACACATAGGAGACGCCACCGAGTACCGGCTGTCAGAGGACTCCACACATAGGAGACGCCACCGAGTACCGGCTGTCAGAGGACTCCACACACAGGAGACGCCACCGAGTGCCGGCTGTCAGAGGACTCCACACACAGGAGACGCCACCGAGTGCCGGCTGTCAGAGGACTCCACACACAGGAGACGTGACCGAGTGCCGGCTGTCAGAGGACTCCACACACAGGAGATGCCACCGAGTGCCGGCTGTCAGAGGACTCCACACACAGGAGACGCAACCGAGTGCTGGCTGTCAGAGGACTCCACACACAGGAGACGCGACCGAGTGCCAGCTGTCAGTGGATTCCACACACGGGAGACGCCACCGAGTGCTGGCTGTCAGAGGACTCCACACACAGGAGATGCGACCGAGTGCCGGCTGTCAGAGGACTCCACACACAGGAGACGCCACTGAGTGCCGGCTGTCAGAGGAATCCACACACAGGAGACGCCACCGAGTGGCGGCTGTCAGAGGACTCCACACACAGGAGACGCCACCGAGTGCCGGCTGTCAGAGGAATCCACACACAGGAGATGCGACCGAGTGCCGGCTGTCAGAGGACTCCACACACAGGAGACGCGACCGAGTGCCGGTTGTCAGAGGAATCCACACACAGGAGACGCCACCGAGTGCCGGATGTCAGAGGACTCCACACACAGGAGACGCCACCGAGTGCCGGCTGTCAGAGGACTCCACACACAGGAGACACCACCGAGTGCCGGCTGTCAGAGGACTCCACACACAGGAGACACCACCGAGTGCCGGCTGTCAGAGGATTCCACACAAAGGAGACGCCACCGAGTGCCGGCTGTCAGAGGAATCCACACACAGGAGACGCCACCGAGTGCCGGCTGTCAGAGGACTCCACACTGAGATTTACTATTGAGCAGTGGCTAAAAAGCAAGCACCCACAGATGACGTCTAATATGTTTTCTGCACATGCTCAGTTATATGTGCCAAATAAACTGCACGAGCGTCTAGTTTTTCACTGTGTCGTCTTGCTTAAAAAAAAAAACTTTTTAACACATTTTAATTTTTTTTTTAATTGGTAGATATTGTTTAAAGTGAAGTCCTGATATTTGGCAAAGCAAATTTCAAAGTGAACATATTTCTGCAGTGATCTTTCATGGTGTTAGACATACCTCTTACCAAGTCTGCTTTGTGAGTCTGATTCCTGGTGTGTGTCTCGTTAGTAAATTCGATTGGCGTCTACTTGTTAACACTGCTCAATAGTAAATGTCTTAGTGGGGTAAAAGTAGACGGTCGCCCACAGAAATGCGCCCAGACACAATAGTAAAGGGCCTATTCGTCTCACATTAAATGTTATTCGGGACGCCAATTTGCATTCTAAAGAAGTTTTGTTGCTGAGCCGGGACATTAACAAGGCCTTTGATGGTGTCCTCTGGCCATACTTGTTTTCATTACTGCAGAAGATGGGCTTTAGTGATGAATTTCTGTCTGGTGTACATGCTTTGTATGACTCCCCCCAAAACAAGAATAAGACTTCCAGGCTGCAATTCTGTATTTTGTACACTAGGCGGAGGTACCCGTCAGGGTTGTCCTCTTTCACCCTTATTATTGGCGCTTGTTTTGGAACCCTTGGCAATTGCAATAATCACACTCAGACATTTCTGGTTCCCCATTATTGGTTCACATTTCACAATTTGTATGTATGCAGATGATGTTATGCTTTTCCTTACTAAACTGTTGGTGTCATTGCCTGACTTCTGCTCATTATTGAATGACTTTGTAACAGTATCAGGTCTTACTGTAAATCAGACTAAATCAGTAGTTCTGCCTATTAATGTTCCTGATTCCCTGGGTGCATCTCTCCGCAATTCTTTTCCATTTCGTTGGGCCGCAGATCAGATTTCATACCTAGGTATAAACCTCACCCCCAGATACTCAAAATTATTTGCTGCTAATTGGCCACCATGTGTGTCACGCCTCTCACCTCTATTGAAGATCTGGCATGGATCCCCTATCTCATTCTTGGGCAGAGTCACGGCAGTAACAATGAATGTCTTCCCTAAATTACTTTATTTAGATCACTCCCAATCCCTGTCTCATAAACGTTCTTAGATCGCTTTCAACGGATTATTAATCATTTTATTTGGCGTAACAAACGCCCTCGTTTTACTTCATCGGTCCTCTACCGGTCACAATGGGTGGGAGGCCTAGGTCTCCCGAATTTCTGGCTTTACTACCTGCCAGCCCTTTTCGCACAACTATCACAATGGGTGACTGGATCAGATTTGAATCTCAGTCTATACATCCATTCTATTTACCAGGTGTATTATGGTCCAAAATTTCCTCCCCCCTCGTTATTGCTCTATAATTCCATTGTTGCCCAATCATTGATGTTTTGGTCCCGTTATAAACTTAAATTGAATCTTGTCTCCTCTGTCTCACCAGGTTCATCATTTTTTGGTGACCCAAATTTTATTACAGCATTCTCATCTTCACAGGTATTCCGTTGGTGGTATGATAGGTCCTTTATTAGGTCATCTGACTTTCAGAGAGGAGGATCTTCTATCACTTTTGAGATGCTACGCATACTTTTTGATATTCTGCTTCGTGAATATTATCATTATCGACAGATTAGACATTTTTTTAATTCACATTTTGGTCTTACACCTTCATCTCAGATTTCATTTTTTGAATGTATTAGCCATGACTCTCCTAGGGGCAGGGGTCTTATTTCAGATTTGTATCGCCAATTTTTGGTTACTTTCTTTCCCTCACCCCATCTTTATAGACAGAAATGGGAGGCTGATAGTGATGTCACTTTTTCTGATGAGGATTGGGATTCCATGGTGGATAATGTGTGTAAGAGCTCTAGATCTTTCTGTCCGTGAGACGGCCCTCAAAGTAATAACCAGATGGTATCATACCCCATCTAGACTACACGCCATGTATCCAGGGACGTCCCACCTTTGTTTCCGGGGCTGTGGCCTTGCTGGTACTCTAGTGCATATATTTTGGGCCGGCCCAAGCCTCTCATTGGTGTGGCACAAAATTTCTGAAGTTGCCTCTGCAGTGGCAGGTGCTCCGGTGCATCTGTCTATGCAGTCCTGCCTACTGGGAGCTCCTATCTCGGGAGTTCAGACTGAGGTTATGAGGCTAATCCATAGCATTTGTATATCCACCCTATGGGCTATTGCCCTACATTGGAAATCCCTCACAGTACCATTGACCACAGTTCTGCAGAGTTGATGCGTTGATGCTCATGGAGAGAATTCATTATACTCTATTGGATAAGATGCATTTTTTGACAGAAAATGGGAACTTTGGAGAACTCACAGGCATTTACTAGATCAATAAGGACCATTTATGCTTTGATTGATTGAGTTACTTTGTTGGTCGTTTTATAACTCTGCCTACCTCTCTACCTATATTGCTCATGTACTTCATTTCTTTTCTCTTTTTCCCTTTATTCTACATAATTTCACCTTTGAAATGAATACTGCAGTTGTTCCTTGTTTCTGTTGTATATTCTAAAAATAAAAATGTTTGTAAACAAAATAATATATATTTAGTATAATTCTACAATTTTTGCAACTAACAGCTCAATGCTGTTAGCTAAACCTTCTACCAATAGCTGGACAACAAAATAACAAACGGATCACCCTTTCATCCAGCTGTGGTCTAATGCTGTGTAATGCCCATGATACCCAGCCAAGCATAGCCTCTTTGAACAATGCATACACTTACCAACTGCTTATATCTGCAGGCTGACATCGTATTCCCAATAGTCTATCCTTGGCCTGACTCCTCTATACAACAGATGTTTAATATCCTGTTTTTGGCCTCTGTGGCTTCTGAAGATGTTCACTGCTCCCCCACATTTTCCTTGGTAGCCCGAGTTGGGCCTGCCCAGGACTGTTTTTTTCCCATCCATTTATATCCCAGTGACATAGACAGATGGACAACCTACCTGTTTTCACATCATGGCCTTTTGGCCTCCTGACCTGTTTTGTCAGACATTTCTCTCTCTTTACTAACCTTGCTTCCCCCACTTCTCTCCTTTCTTTCTCTTATTCCTGTCCCAGGGGTGATGATGTCACCATGATGCAACACCTACAATCAGCTTTGCATCTGTCCTTTATCATGGCTCCAATAAATATACTTACCCTGAATGTTCAAGGAATAAAAAAATTAAGGCCTTCAAATCCTTTGCCTCTGCCAAAGCACATGTGGTGTGCCTGCAGGAGACTCATTTCACTACCAGCCATATGCCGAAATATCTCAGCTCTTCCTACCCACAGGTTTATATGGCTTCTGCCGCAACTAAACACACAGGTGTACTCAAAGCTTTCCACTGCTCTACTCCATTTACACCCCAGGCAGGGATCTGGGACCCAGAGGGCCGTTATATTTTCTAGTGGGTCACCTCCTTGACTCAGAGGTCACTATAGCTTCATACTATGCCCCAATTGCAGTCCTAACTCCCATTTGCTACAAGTAATAGATTCCCATACATTAGGTACACTTTTACTATGTGGCAATTCCAGCCAGCTAGTTTATCCCTTTTTAGACAAATCCCCCATAACCTCTTATCCATCCACATCCTCCTTCCACCAACAACTCCAACAACGCTCTCTCATAGACACATGGCAAGAAGCTAACCCAGCTAGAAGACACTATCCACATAAAACTTTCTCCCACATTGACCATATATTTCTGACTAGAGGTATGTCCCCAGCCCTCCTATCCTGAATCATCATACCTTACCCCTGGACTGGTCACAAAGCTGTCCTCTTGACCTTCTCCTCCTTAGTTCCCCTACAAACTAGCACTACATGGAGTCTAAATGGCCCACTCATCCCACAGACTGGACATTGAACTAGCCATCAAAGAATACCTGACACATAACACAACTGATGACATCTCTCTCCTGACCTTTTGGGAAGCCCATAAGTCTGTAATTAGAGGAGCCTGTATCAGCCAAGCCTCACATCTCAAGAAAGGACAGCGAGCAATCCATCACCGTTTAGAAACCTCATTTCATCAGGCCAACAAAGCCTTCCAATCAGACCCCTCACCTTCTCATAGATTGTCCTGGACAAGACCAGGCTAGAAATAGATGTTTTCTTGACAGAATCAGATGATAAAGTTCTACACCAATCCAGGCATAAACATTATATGAACGCAAACAAACCTGACACTTTTCTAGCCCTGGGACTGTGAACCTCAGACCACACACACAGTGTTGTCCATCTAAAGATTACAAAAACTTCACACACCAGCCATCCTAATACAATATTACAGGTCTTCCACAAACATCTAGCAGAATTATACTCTGAGACCGGCTCCTATGATGAATCGCAGGCCACTGAACTTTTCTCAAGCCTATCTCTACCAACACTCTCAGCTTCTCAATGTTCTTCCCTGGAAACACCTATTACAGAACTTGAGGTCCCGAACTCCATCAAGTCCCTAAAGTCTAATAAGCGGCCTGGCCCAGACAGCTTACAGCCCTATATTCAAAATATTTACTAACCTCCTTCCACCTTTATTGGTTAATGCATTTAATGCCTTACTCAAAGGTTATTCTTTCTGCTCAGACTCCCTAACAGCAGTCATTTCTATGCTACCTGAACCCCAATCAGATCACACCACATGGCTTCATTACACACCAATCTTCCTTCTTAACTTGGATGTTAAAATCCTAGAAAAATCCTATCTGCATGGCTGAACTCCATCATAGGCACCTTGATACACAAGGATCAGATGGGTTTTAACCCCCCTCTGCCAATCCGAGACCACAGAGTGATTTTGCTAGAACATGCAGCTTGCATACGCCGCGTACCCGGCTGTTTCCTTTCCTTAGACATAAAAAAAGCCTTTGACTCCAATGGATATCACCCCTTTACACCTCCCCAAGGGCTTACTTGAGGTACGTGGGTTACAAGTCAGACTTTTTTTCCATACAAAGGGGAATGAGGCAAGGCTGCCCCTCCCCCCCCTCCTTTTCTAGTGAATGAACCTTTAGCACAGTTGATAAGAACTAACACAAATATTAAAGGATTAGAACTTGGCGGTCATCATCATAAGTTATGCTTTTTCTCTGATAACAATCTCCTCTTCATGTCTTCTCCTTTGATCTCAGCACCCAACCTTCTCCAATGCCTGGACCAATTTGCAGTGATTTTGGACCTGGTTGTGAATCCCAAAAAGTCTACAACTTTTAGTATCTCTCTACCCTCCTTAACTGTGTCACAACTACAACGTCCTCCACCCTTCTCTTGGTCCAGTCAATATATTCCTGATTTAGGACCCAAGCTGATGGCAGAACTCAATATTCTATATTCTGCTAACTACCCTCCTATGTTAACACACCTTACCAATCTTATGACATCCTGGTCCAGACTACCCCTCTCATGGATGGGTTGTATCATGATTGTAAAAAATGACAATTCTGCCCAAAATATTATACCTTTATTGGGTCCTACCCATATATATACCTTTTTGTTTCCTCTGTATATTAGTGTCGCGGCACCACTTATGTATGGGGCACTGTAAACTGCATCTGCCCAGGTCCATCCGTACCTCACCGAAACTTAGAGTGGTCTGGGGCTTCTGAACTTTGCAAAATATTTCCAAGCTGCACATCTTGCTCAACTCCCTAAATATCATGCAGTAAAAATGACCCCCTCCCCCCCATGGGTCGCTATAGAGTCAGTAGATTGTGACCCCTTATCAGTTGCCAATTTACTATGGCTACACTCCAGAGACCATCGCTCACTGCAAGACCTAATTACTCAACACTACCTGTCACAGCTGCCCCCCCCCCCCCTCTCAGCCCCTTCTCTGTCCCTGCTCTCTCTCTGCCATCTCTCATCCATGCCCCTCCCCCCTCCTGCAAATATAAAAGGAATTCCTAAGGCAAGCTTGAGCCACCCTAGCTCTGCCCCCCACGGTTGCCTAGGTGACTAGGGGGTCCGACCAGTTTTAAGAAGCTGATGCAGAGCTCCCGAGGTATTCACCGCTGGGTAGCTGACGGAAGGAGCCCGAGAGCTGTGGCCGGGACCTTTCGTGGCCAGGCTTGGCAGAGACCCAAGGCTGCCTAGGACCCCCCTTCTCCCAGAGCTGGGGGAGACTTTACTTGCTACAGAGACTCTCCCTTGGCTCTCGGTGCTGGACTTTAAGTATGTTGGTCCTTCCGTGTCATCCTGAACTGGCGTATTCACCCTCCCTGCGAACTCCCCTATTCGGTGACTGCCGTCTGTTTGTCTCAATAAAGCTTTGTGCGTTTGCCATCTACTCTGTGTGTTCTGTCCTGCCTACGCTCCGTCACACTACCCATCTATCTGGGACAGTCTAGAGTTCTGATACACCTTACAGTCACCCCATAACCCACTCATGGCATACCTCCTCAATCCAGGCTTTTATCCGGAATGGATGCCTCCATCTTCTTTTCATGCTTGTCCTAGAGCTAGTCTAGTTCAAACTTACAATTTCACAGCACCAGACTCCTTTATACCCTTCCAAACCCTATGTGAGTCCCACAAAATATCTAGACCTGAACTTTTTAGATATCTTCAGATCAATCACTTTTGTTCCTCCCACTTACACACCAACCCCCTCCCTCCTAGACATGACCAGGTTTGAACACTGTAACGGGGTTCACTCGGCAGTGGGCGTGTGTGACCCCCTGGATGGGTGCACAACACAGGCACAGCACAACAGTGGAGGTGAAAAAAACAAAAAGGTGCAGTTTATTTACAATATTTACAGAAAAACGTAAAAAAAATAAGAAACATCAAATCCTGGCCAACTTGGATACTTACTGTACAACATAGCTTCCCTAGCTACCCACCAGGTACAGCCTGATGCTATACCTAGCCCCTGTTAGTTGGAGGCTTAGCCACACAGGCTTTTGTCTCACTGCACACAGATAGGATGTTGTCCCCAGTCAGTTCAGGCACAGATCTGGTTCCAGGTTGGAGCAACTCACTAAGCAGGCTGGGAAGTTTTATAAAGGCCTTAATGAGCGCACTATCTTCAGCTGGGCTCATTACCTCAGTGCTGAAGGACTCAGCACTTCCCCCCTAGTGGAACAAATCCCCATATAGTCTAAACCTTGGACAGATGTATCGTCCATCCAGGACGCAACCAGGTGATTTCACCTGCCTACTGTCACATACCCCCCCTCTTGTTTCAACCTTGGGGTTGTAACACCAGTAGCCAGGCAGGCATGAACCCGGGATAAAGCATCCACATTTCCCATCTGAATTCCAGGGCGATGCTTTACCATGAAGTTAAATTATTGTAGGGCCAGGAACCACCTATTTACCCTTCTATTGGTCTCTTTATTTTGGGCCATCCATTTCAAGGGAGCGTGATCCGTGACTAGGTCAAAATGTCTGCCTAGCAGATAGTACCGCAGGGAATCTAGAGCCCACTTTACTGCTAAACACTTCTTCTCAATTGTGGTGTAATTTTCCTTGTGAGACTTAAGCTTTCTGCTCAGGTAGATTACCGGGTGCTCCTCCCCCTTCCAAACCTGGATCCCATATGTTCCCAGAATGCTCTCTCCTGCATGCCCCCGGGGGCATGAACCTGGCGATCTCCATGATCACTGTGTCCTATGACACGCTGGTCATCGGGAATTGCAGTTGCTGGTGCTCAGCTGCACTTTCCTCACGCTGTCAGAGCAAGAGGAAGGTACTGCCAGCAGTTGTCAGAGGAGGGATCATCAGGGCACTTATGATCAGTGCCCTGAGGATCGGTGTCCAGCAGCGCCACCCACCAGTTCCACCCACAAGTGCCCAGCAGTGCCACCCACCTTTGCCCAGCAGTGCCACCCACCTTTGCCCACCTGTGCCGCCCACCAGTGCCGCCCGTCAGTGCCCAGCAGTGCTGCCAATCAGTGATAACTATCAGTACCCATCATCAGTGCCACCTATCAGTGCCGCCTATCAGTGCCCATCAGTGCTGCCTATCCGTGCAGCCTATCAGTGCAGCCTCATCAACGCACATCAGTGAAGGAGAAAAATTACCTGTTTGCTAAATATTTTAATAGAAACAAAGAAACCTTTTTTTTTAAATTTTTTGCTCTTTTTTTATTTTATAGCGCAAAAAATAAAACACCCATCGGGGAGTAAATACCACCAAAGGAAAGCTCTATTTGTGTAAAAAAAAAGATAAAAATGAATACAATGTTGCATGACCGCGCAATTGTCATTTAGAGTGTGGCAACGCTGAAAGCTGAAAATTGGCCCGGTAAGGAAGGGGGTATAAGTGCCTGGTAGGCAAGTGGTTAAGGACCCCACTGGCACCTTTTGGGAGGATAACCGAAATTGACAGGTACCCGCTCCCACTTCTACTGCAATCACCTAGGTGATCAGAAGCGGAAGTTGTCCTCCCCCCTCCCTCCCTGTAGTCTTCTGGGACACATGAAAGGTCCTAGAAGACTACAGGACCATTCACAAAGCACAGAGATACTCGCACATGCTCAGTGGGCACCCGGATGTGAAGCCGCAAGCTGTCACAGCTGGGTGCCCACACTGAAGATGCCGGCACTGGAAACACAGGGCGGCCGGTGAAACGGGCTGCGGGGAGGACACCACGAGATCGAGGGACAGGTAAGTGCTCGTCTTTTAAAAGTTAGCAGCTACAGTTTTTGCAGCTGCTGACTTTTATTATTTTTTATTTTCACTGGAACTCCACTTTAATGTATGAAGATATTATTTGTAGTGTACAAATTACAACCTGTACGTTACCTCTAAGGGTTGTACCCCTTCTGACTTACTGTTGTTGAGTCCTGCAATCACATTGTTATCAGCTCCTTGTAAAACTATTATCTCTTTCCAATAAAATCTATGAACAAGAGAAGATATGGACCCCACAATTCCTCTATATACTCCACAATTCTCCCATGTGGACACCTCGTAAGTGGTTCTCCAGTATAGACTCCCAGTTTGGGGAACTCATTTAGAAGAAGCCGTCAGCTAGAATCAAACTCACTACTCTACAGTATGGTGAAGACCAAGGAGGCCTAGCAATACCAGATGTTAGACTTTATTTTATAGCTGCCCAACTTCAACATCTTACCAGGTGGGACTTAGTAGACACATTAGATCCCATCCATCGGTTGCTACTTCCATCAGATACAGATTTCACATCACTCTCACACTTGTTAATGGGCTTCAGATGGCACCAGTGGGAAAGGCATGATCTCTCATATATTTATTCCAGTCTTTTGACTCTTACCGAAGACTTATAGAAAGAAATGGGAAACAGAGAAAATAAGAGAGAGTGGTGGGAGGTGATTGTGACCTCCATACCTCTCATCTCTCTGTCCTCTTCACAGAAACTCAGTCATTTCTTTTGCATAGATCTTTCTGGACTCCAGCTCAATTGTTCAGCTAGGACAGGAGGGATTTCCCCTTATGACCCCAATTGTAGTGGTGATGTCGGGGATTTGATACATGTTTTGGAGATGTCCAAAATTTTTCAAAAAGTGGAACAATATGACCAGTATTGTAATGTTGGTGTTCAATATTCCTCGGGTGTGCCTCTTGGTCTCAATAGAGGAGGAATTATTTACACCTCCTCCTATTACAAGTCATATAGCAATAGTGAGGCTGCTTGACCATAAAAAATATCCCGATCTTGGCTATCATCTCAAACTCCCAGCAGACACCAGTGGATTGAGCAGGTGATCTCCACATTAACATCATAGGTTTTTAAAATTTTAGCTTTTTTAGCCCCATAGAAGGAGAACGGCCAGTTGTATCCTACTGAATGGTGACTACATTGGAGACCCATACTTGGGGTATGATCCTGTAGACACAGGCCTCATTGATCGGTGTCAGCTATCTATGTATGGGGGGGGGGGAGTTACTTGCCGTGTACAGCTGAATTGTTCTAGGTTGTTTCTTCTTTTCTCTGTTCATTTGTTTATAAAAGGTAAAAGTGACACCATAGACAAAGCAAGTTATTGTTCTGTATGATCTGTAACAGTGCCACAACCGCCTATACGTGAGAATGTATGACTCCATTGTCTGGGCTGAATGTTGGGAATACTGTGCGCACTTAGAAACTTTATTAACCACTTGCCTACCAGGCACTTATACCCCCTTCCTGCCCAGGCCAATTTTCAGCTTTCAGAGTTGTCGCACTTTAAATGACAATTGCGCGGTCATGCAACATTGTACCCATATGAAATTTTGATCATTTTTTTCTCACAAATAGAGCTTTCTTTTGGTGCTATTTAATCGCCACTGGGCACTTTACTTTTTGCGCTATAAATAAAAAAATGCAAAAAATTTGAAAAAAAAAAAGTTTTTTTGTTTCTATTATAAAATTTTTCAAACAGGTATTTTTTCTCCTTTACTGATGTACGTTGATGAGGCAGCACTGATGGGCACTGATAGGCGGCACTGATGGGCACTGATAGGCAGCACTAAAGGGCACTGATAGGCAGTACTAATGAGGTGGCACGGATAGGCGGCACTGATAGACAGCACTAATGAGGTGTCACGGATAGGCGGCACTAATATGCAGCACTGATAGGCGGCACTGATAGGTGACACTGATGATGGGTACTGATAGACGGCACTGACTGGCATCACTGCTGGGCACTGACTGGCAGCACTGACTGGCACAACCCCTGGGCACTGACTGGTGGCACTGACTGGCAGCACTGCTGGGCTGCACTGGTGGATGGCACTGGTGGGCAGCACTGGTGGGTGGGCACAGGTGGGTGGCACTGGTGGGCACAGGTGGGTGACACTGCTGGGCACAGGTAGGTGGCACTTCTGGGCACAGGTGTGTGACACTGCAGAGTGGCACAGGTGGGTGCACTGCTGGGCACAGGTGGGTGCACTGCTGGGCACAGGTGGGTGATCTGCTGGGCACAAGTGGGCGGAGCTAGTGGGCGCACTGCTGGGCACAGGTGGGCGGACCTTGCGGGTGGCACTGCTGGGCACCGATCATCAGGGCACTGATCATCAGTGCCCTGAAGATCGGTGCCGATCCCCGCTCTGACAACTGCCGGTTCTTGGCAGTACTTTCCTCACGATCTGACAGCGTGAGGAAAGTGCAGCCGAGAACCGGCACTTGCATTTCCCTCTGATCAGCGTGTCATTGGACACCGCTGATCACGTGGTAAAAGGCCGCTGTGATTGGCCTTTTACCACATCACGTGATCAGCTGTGTCCGTAGGACACAGCGATCACGGAGATCGCCGGGTGCGCGCCCCCTGGGGCGCGCAGGAGAGCGCGTTCTGGGAGGACGTCATATGACGTCCACCCAGAACTGGCCGGCCGCAGTGCCGCCGTCATTCGGCTATCTGCGGTCGGCAGGTAGTTAATAAAATCTATTTGATTAAAAAATACTGTAGATAATGCTGTACATATTCTTTCTATTCAAAAGATATATTTTGTAATGAACATTAAAAATAGAAAGCAACTTTATGTAGCCCTTTATATAGAATTTTAATTTTTTTTTTGTACAGGTGGATGGATGAACCAGGTTTTCGGTCATGTTGGTCTTCATGAATACAGCTGAGTCACATGGAAAACAAGACATATGGGTGTCTTAATTGACTGAAGGTCTTTATTGCAGCCCACTGGAGGATTCACACGGGATGCAAGTCATATCTGTGTTCTAAAAGTCATGGTTTGGATCCTCTTCCACATTGATCCAGCCTCAGAGGACAACAGGAGAAAAGGAATTTCAGTGTTCTGGAAGTGACAATTACTTTACACTAAAGTCCAAACCACATATACATAAGAGGAGTCATTTCATACTACTTCTTGTTTGGAGATTTTACAATGGAGAGAAAATATATCACACACCAGAAGGTTCACAATGGAGGGAAGTCATATCCTTGTTCTGAATGTGACAAAACTTTTACAAGCAAGAGAGACCTTATAGTACACCATAGAGTTCACACTGGAGAGAAGCCATATCAGTGTTCTCAATGTGATAAAGCTTTTACACAGAAGTCAAATCTTATCCCACACCAGAGGATTCACACTGGAGAGAAGTCATATCAGTGTTCTGAATGTGATAAAGCTTTTACTCAGAAGTCATATCTTATCACACACCAGAGGATTCACACTGGAGAGAAGTCATATCAGTGTTCTGAATGTGATAAAGCTTTTACTCAGAAGTCATATCTTATCGTACACCAGAGGAGTCACACTGGAGAGAAGCCATATCAGTGTTCTGAATGTGATAAAGCTTTTACAGTGAAGTCAGAACTTATCACACACCAGAGGGTTCACACTGGAGAGAAGCCATATCAGTGTTCTGAATGTGATAAAGCTTTTACTCAGAAGTCAGATCTTAACACACACCAGAGGATTCACACTGGAGAGAAGTCATATCAGTGTTCTGAATGTGATAAAGCTTTTACTCAGAAGTCAAGTCTTATCAGACACCAGAGGATTCACACTGGAGAGAAGTCATATCAGTGTTCTGAATGTGATAAAGCTTTTACACAGAAGCCACATCTTCTCACACACCAGAGGATTCACACTGGAGAGAAGCAATATCAGTGTTCTGAATGTGATAAAGCTTTTACAAGGAAGTCAAGTCTTATCACACACCAGATTGTTCACACTGGAGAGAAGTCATATCAGTGTTCTGAATGTGATAAAGCTTTTACACAGAAGTCACATCTTATCACACACCAGATTGTTCACACTGGAGAGACGCCATATCAGTGTTCTGAATGTGATAAAGCTTTTACACAGAAGTCACATCTTATCAGACACCAGAGGATTCACACTGGAGAGAAGCCATATCAGTGTTCTGAATGTGATAAAACTTTTACAGTGAAGTCATATCTTATCACACACCAGATTGTTCACACTGGAGAGAAGCCATATCAGTGTTCTGAATGTGATAAAGCTTTTACAGTAAAGTCACATCTTAACACACACCAGAGGATTCACACTGGAGAGAAGTCATATCAGTGTTCTGAATGTGATAAAGCTTTTACACAGAAGTCAAATCTTATCACACACCAGAAGAGTCACACTGGAGAGAAGTCATATCAATGTTCTGAATGTGATAAAGCTTTTACAGTGAAGTCAAGTCTTATCACACACCAGAGGATTCACACTGGAGAGAAGCCATATCAGTGTTCTGAATGTGATAAAGCTTTTACACAGAAGTCAGATCTTATCATACACCAGAGGATTCACACTGGAGAGAAGCCATTTTAATGCTATCAATGTGACAAAACTCTTACAGTTAATGCCTGTCTAAATATTTTATCTTTTGACAATTTTTTTAAGATAAGCATCAATAACCAAACAGCTTCCCTCATGATTCTCATTCTTTATCTTTTTTTTATGGAGCTTTGAATGAACATGCAATGCATTTTCATGATTCACCAACTGAGTTGTGTTTCCAAGCATTTTCTTCATTTCTGGATCCTGAGGTAATACATGACCAACACTGCCTCAGTACCAGAGACTAGGATGGGATCTATTATCTTACCAAGTCTCTTAAGCCTCAGTGGGAGAGTCCATTCCAGGTTCTTCTGACTATTGATACATCATCAGCCAGGCTTGAGGTCTCCAGCTAAGCCCACCTTGTCCACTCTTCCCATTACATGTTCCATCTCCTCTCCCATTATCAATGCCTTCTTTCCACATTTCATCTTCTCTCATTATTATTATTATACAGGATTTATAGTGCCAACAGTTTGCTCAGCACTTTACAATACAACGGGAGACAATACAGCAACAATAATGTTAAATACAAGAGGGATAGGAGGGCCCTGCTCCTCGGAGCTTACAGTCTAGGAGGAAGGGGCTAGTGGTACAAAAGGTAGTAACTGTGGAGGATGGACTGGTTGGAAGAGTAGAAGATTCCATTATTAGCTGAGGGCAGGATAGGCTTCCCTGAAGAGAGAGGTTTTCATAGATCGCCTAAAAGTGAGCAGAGTAGGCGATAGTCTGATAAATTGGGGTAGAGCATTCCAGAGGATGGGGGAAGCTCTGGAGAAGTCCTGGAGATGAGCATGGGAGGAGGAGACAAGGGAGCTAGAGAGCAGGAGGTTGTGAGAGGAGCGGAGAGTACGGTTTGGGGGATATTTGGAGACAATATTGGTGATGTAATTTGGATCAGAGTTATAAATGACTTTATATGTTATTGTTAATGTTTTGAATTTTATCCGTTGGGCAATGGGAAGCCAGTAAAGGGATTGGCAGAGGGGGGTGGAGGACACTGAATGGAGGCCAGTGGATGGATTGGCAGAGGGGGGTGGAGGACACTGAATGGAGGCCAGTGGAGGGATTGGCAGAGAGGGGTGGCTAATACAGAATGGTTAGTAAGGTGGATGAGTCTGGCAGCAGCATTCATGATAGACTGAAGAGGGAATAGCCTGCGATGTGGTCGGCCAATGAGGAGGGAGTTACAATAGTCAAGGCGAGATATAACAAGGGAGTGAATAAGTTGCTTAGTGGTTTCCGAGGTTAAGAACGGCCGTATCTTGGAGCTGTTGCGGAGGTGAAGTCTACAAGATTTGGACAGTGATTGTATTTGGGACTGAAAGGACAGATGGGAGTCTAGGATTACACCTAGTACCCTGGCATGAGGGGAGGGACTGATGATTGTGTTATTGATCTTGATGGAGAAGTCAGGGAAGAGGGCACAGGCTGGAGGGAATACTAAGAGCTCAGTTTTGGAAAGATTGAGTTTGAGGAAGTGGAGTGACATTCATGCCGATATGTTGCTTAGTAGGGTAGTAATGCGAGAGGAGACTGAAGGGGCGAGGAGAGGAGGAGACTGAAGGGGTGAGGTGAGGAGGAGACTGAAGGGGTGAGGTGAGGGATAGAAAGATAGATTTGTGTGTCATTAGCATAGAGGTGGTACTTAAAGCCATGGGAGTTTATCAAGTGACAAAGGGAGGAGGTGTAGATGGAGAAGAGTAGGGGTCCAAGGACGGAACCTTGAGGGACCCCTACAGAAAGAGGGAGTGAAGAGGAGGAGGCAGAGTTATAGGTAACGCTGATGGAGCGCTGCGATAGATAGGAGGAGAACCAGGAGAGAGCAGAGATTTGGAGGCCAAAAGAGTTGAGTTTTTTGAGAAGGAGGGGATGGTCAACTGTATCAAAAGCTGCAGAGAGGTCAAGTAGTAAGAGTACTAAGTAGTGGCCATTGGTTGGGATGAGTACGGAGTAGTGACCATTGGTTGGGATGAGTATGGAGTAGTGACCATTGGTTGGGATGAGTATGGAGTAGTGGCCATTGGTTGGGATGAGTACGGAATAGTGGCCATTGGTTGGGATGAGTATGGAGTAGTGGCCATTGGTTGGGATGAGTACGGAGTAGTGACCATTGGTTGGGATGAGTATGGAGTAGTGGCCATTGGTTGGGATGAGTACGGAATAGTGGCCATTGGTTGGGATGAGTATGGAGTAGTGGCCATTGGTTTTAGCAGTTAGTAGATCATTAGTGAGTTTTAGTAGGGTAGTTTCAGTGGAGTGTAGTGAGGGAAAGCCAGACTGTAAAGGGTCAAGAAGGTTGTTGTCGGTGAGGTGGGAGCTCAGGCGATTGTAGACTAAGAGTTCTAGGTGTTTAGAGGTAAATGGCAGCAGGGAGATGGGTCTTAAGTTGTTCAGGTTGGTGGGGTCCAGGGAGGGCTTTTTACGCATGGGAGTGATGTGCGCATGCTTTAGAGAGGAGGGGAAGGGACCAGTAAAGAGTGAAAGATTGAAGATGTGAGTGAGGAAGCATAGGATGGAAGAAGAGGGTGACCGTAGTAGTTGTGAGGGGACAGGATCCAGGGGGCAGGTAGTGAGACGGGCTTCTGAGAAAACCTTAGTGAGCTCTTTGGTAGTAGCAAGGTCAGAAGAGGAAAGTGTTGAGGGAGGTTTAGTATAAGGTATGCTGAGTGGGATGGATGTCTGTGCAGTGGAGTTGCTCCTACAAATTGCATCAATCTTGTTTTTGAAATGATTTGCAATCTCGTGAGCAGTGAGTGAGGTACTGGGTGGAGGTGGAGAAAGTTGAGAGTTAGAAGTAGAGAAGAGACGACGAGGACTGGATGACTAGGTATTGATGAGAGTGACAAAGTAGGCTTGTCTGGCAGCATGGAGGGAGGAATTGTATGTGAAGAAAGCAGATTTATATCGGGTGAATGCTTGGTGGGATTTGGTTTTACGCCACATTCACTCCAGCGCACGTCTATGTAGTTTAACCATTAGCCACCCGGCCAATGGCCGTTTGGCGGCTTCAAAACAGTCTCTGCATTCCGGGTGTACGCCATTTGGCGTGCTCCCGCACATGCGCCGTTTGCGCTAATGCAGAGTGGCGCAGCAGTGCGATCTGTCACCGGCCGTGCACCTCGGACACGACCGATGACAGATCCGAGTACCGGCTCCTGTTGCTGGTACCATGTGAGCTGCTGTGACCAATCACAGCAGGCCACATGACAGTTGTATACAATGGATGGCTTCATTCATGATGCCATCCATTGTATACTAGTGCCTAGCTGTGAATGGTCACAGCTAATCACATGCACATGTCATGTGATTAGCTGTGACCAAATCACAGCTAAGCACAAAAAAAAAAAGAAGCTGAATGAATCGATTTCATTCAGGTAAATGCTTGTTTATAGCAAAGTAATTCTTTGCTATAAGCAAATTGTGTAAAAAAAAAAAATACTGATCACTTCCCCAAAGTAGTAAAATGTTACTATGGTAACATTGTACTACTTTGGTCATAGTAAAATATGAAAAAAAATCTTAAAAAAAATAAAAAAAAATGTAATAAAAAATTAAATATAATAAAAAAATTAAAAAAAATGTCAGTGTCCCTGTTCACTGCCATGCCAGTTATATGATGACGCTGTACTGCACTGGTGACAGTATGTAAAAAAAAAAAATAGTGAAAATAATTTTTTTAATTTTTTCATTTTCCGAAAAATTATGACAAAAAAATACAACTTCAAAAAACTCGCCGTGCCTCTTATGAAGTACGTCGGACTGTCTACTCTGCAAAAAGGGGTCATTTGGGGATATCTGTACTGTTCTGACATTTGGGGGATATCTGTACCGTTCTGACATTCTTGGACCTCAAGAAATTAGATTGGCTGTCAGTACTTCAGGATTGATCAATATTCAGATCTATCCCATAGTTTGTGAACTCTGTAACTTTCCTACAAACTAAAAAATACATCCTAATTTGGGTTATTTTCACCAAAGACATGTAGCAGAATACATCTCGGCCTAAATTTATGAAGAACAATTACTTATTTGTAAACTTTTTTAACAGAAAGAAAAAAAAACGTGTTTTTTTCAAAAATTTTGGTCTTTTTTTGTTAATTTAGCAAAAAATAAAAACCCCAGCGGTGATTAAATACCACCAAAAGAAAGCTCTAGTTGTGTGAAGAAAATGATAAAATTTTAGTTTGGGTACAATGTTGTATGACCGCGCAATTGTCAATCAAAGTGTGAGAGCGCTGAAACCTGAAAAATGGCCGGGGCAGGAAGGTGTAAAATTGCCCGGTATTGAAACGGTTAAGATCTTTAGTGTTGTCAGTCTGCCAAGGTTGTAATGGGCGGGGCCTGATGATTCATGTTAGAGGAGCAAGTGAGTCTAATGTGGATGAAAGTGAACTGTTGTAGACAGCAGTGGCCAGGTCAGGGCAGGACAGGGGAGAGATTCTGTCATAGAGTTGGTCAGTTGCAGAGTGGAAAGGAGCCGGGTTCAAGTTGTGAAGGTTTCTGCAGGTGATTGCTGATTGGAGGGATAAGTGTTTGAAGATGAGGAGACTGTGAAGGTGATGAGATTGTGATCATAGAGAGGAAAGGGGGTGTTTGTGAGGTTGTAGGATATCCTCTCATGGGTGACAACCTTTCAGGCAGGTCTGTGTCTGTGACACCAGCTAGAAAGAAGTCTCTGTTCAGTGAGAAAACAACATCCCAAGCTGATGCAGGCCTTCCAATACTGAGTTACTGCTGATTTAGGGGATGTATTCAGCAGTAAAACGTAAGCCCAGCTGGCCACTTGTGTTCCATGTGGTTCTGCCAAATGGGATTCCATCAGGTGAAGATCAGAAATCCTTGTTCCATGTTTTCTCTTTCCAGCTATTACTCCTCTCCATAGACTAATCACACAATACAACTGCCAGAGATCTGAACTTACAAAGTGCTGAGTGTGCGGTCATATTCCTACCACTTCTTCCGGGGGACTGACATTCCTCTGATTGGGGTTCACAATAATCACTCTGAGTGCACACATCTCTTTTTGGTGGAAAGTTTGTAAAGAAAACTTCTTCTCCCTGGAAATATTACAACGTTGGCACCAAAGTGTAACTATGGGCAAAATCAATAATGACATTAATAATGAAATCTGTCATTAGCAGAGCAGGCTTTGTTTTTCTGAGTCTCTTTTTGTTTTATTTTTTGTTGTCCCTCCCAGTAGATATTTTTTGTCTACTTCCTGTAGAAGACCAAGTCTTTTGGGAAAAATGGCAGTTGGAGGGGTTGGGGCAAATCCTATAACACTGCTGGGGGTGCTCACAACTGTCAGTTGTCATTCATATGGGGGGTTGGACCTTATAGAGAACCTGTTGCTGTAACTGCTGTAGAAGCGTTAGCTGAAGTTGGGCTTTACTTGTTGTGTGTCTTATAATCTATCTAAGACTTCCCTGTACAGGGTGACAACGCTGCTGTGTAATGTTCCTGCAGAATGATCAGGGTTGTCACCCTGTTACAGAAGGTGGGAAAATAACAGATCTACAGACAGGACCAACAGCTGATACAACTATGTTGCAGAGGGAACTCTGGGAATGCTAATGACAGATTGCATTACACATTCAGTTAGCAGACTTCCTGCTGTTGGTCTGATGTTTGAATTGTGTTCTGATATTTACTGTCCTGCTGTAAAAGGTGTAAATGATCGCCCGCATGTTTCCTGTAGTAGCAGGGACTACAAACTCATATCAGGAATAGTAGGATGGGTACCTACCTGAGGGGGTCACCTTTTTGGATTTGGGGGAAACATTTCACATAGTTTCTTTCCATTAATGACACCGACAAGGGGAGTCTCACTTCACTAACAATAGGAGAGCCAATCACAGGCCAGTAACATTTCATGGTGTCTCAATGTATTGCAGAATGTTTAATCCCCATTGGTCCAATGGATTCCTAGTCCTTCCATATACATTGCTTCATGTGTGGAAGGAGCACCCTAAAATGGCTTCCCTTCAATTCCACCCATAGCTGTACTTTAGGTGATGTTGCCCCTCCCCCATATCTGTAAGGGAAAGCCTCAATTTCTCCCAATACTCCCCTGGCCTTCCAGTGAGAAGAAACATTTTCTCTGGAGTGGAGATGTTTTATGCAGTGAGCCCTTCATAGACGGGATGGGGAATCTAAGTAATCTAAGATGAGTAAGATGAACCGGTGTACTGGAGTCATGGATCAGATAACCAATGACACCATTGATGGTATAGCAGAGCTGACAGCAGAAGTGACTCCATCACCTAAGGTGGTGTCACAGAACTGCATGGCGGCTGACTATCTCTCAGAAGATCAAGGCGGAGCCTACAATCTGGTGTCAGAGAGTGTTGTACATTTATATTAGATCATGAGGATCTCAGAAGGGGATATCTACACAAGGTAAAGGAGTTCCAACAGTCACCTGGGTGGGGGGAAGTGGGATCCATTTTCTTGGATGGGTTTAGCTGGAACTTGGTTGAGTAATATGGTGGCTTTGCTTCTTAGGCCATTAGTTGCCTCTATAGATTTGATAATAATCGTATACATTGTTGCTGTTGTGTGTTTTGCTGCCAGTTGATTTTGCTTGTTTATGCACATGATTACATTCACATTGTTAGAACAGAAGATTATTTAAAGCCCCCTTTTATTTTCTGAAAGCAGAGACCCTGGAGAATAAAATGGTGGTGGTTACAATTTTTTATCACACAATATTAGCGCAGCTGTCTATGAAATGCATATTTTCAGTAAAAAACACTAACAATAATTCCAGTGCAGAAAAACACAATATATGACCCAATTTGATGAAAAATGAAAGATGAGGTTGGCATCAAGTATATAGATACCAAACATGTCAAGCTTTAAAATTGGCATGTGCTTGTGAAATGGTGACAAACTTCAGTACCAGATATTGTCCATAGGGGACGCTTTAAAAGCCTTTACAGTCATCAGTTTATATAGTGAACCATGAATGATGGCCCTAGAGTTATTCCTCTCCCTCTGGTGTGTGCAGAGATATGTACAATGTGTAGTGTGATTGATGGTTACATAAGTGGGCGGGGCTGGTGTTAATGAGGGGTGTGGCATATGTTCATCAGTTTCTTAGCATCCATGATATAAATAGATCCTTGAAATGTAAACAATCTATCTCTTTCCTTCTGTTGTTAAAGTGTCACATGTATATGATGAATAAAGTTGGGTGATATTTTCACCGCACAATACCGTGGTCTGGGTTCTTCTACAACACCCCCCCCAAAAATGTCCTCTTCCAGTTCTAGGAGTCTGGTGGAATTGGACACAAGCTGATGGTATCTCTAGGGCCCCTTGTACATGGGGGGTCCGACCCCTGTGGGTGCAATGCTGGCATTATAATACACCTGGTAGGCACAGGTACAGCGTCCAGCCCCGCTGCCTGCAGCCTGTCAAAGTCTTCACTACAGCTGGACGGGGCTCAATGCTGCACCACGTTTACCTCGTGTTTAGGGCGCTCTGTGTTCAGGGAGAAATGGCCGCCATCCTGATCAGACAAAGCATAGAGCAGATGTAGGCCGGTGCAGTCTGCTTCTTCCCCTGTAGGTGGCGCCTGACCAGAGTGACATCCCAACCTGGAGAGGAAGTCGGGGGACACTTGGCTTCTCTGGGGTTTCCCGGTTCCTGGAGACGGCGTGGAATGAAGGGGTCCATGGAGTCCTGGAGACATTTTTTGTTCTTTGTTTACACCTTTTAAAAATCATTTTATTCCTGAAGATCACTAAACCCCAAATCTGATGTATTCTTTGATAGCAGACACCCTATATAATCCAATGTTGGGAGTTGTCATTTTCTATGTTACATGATATTAGCACAACAGTTTATGAAAGGCAACATTTCAGGAACAATATAGTAACGTTTATTTCTGAGCACATAAATGCAATTCATGACCTATTTTCTGGTGAAATATAAAAGATGAGGTTGTGCCGAGGAAATGGGATTCCCAACATGTCAAGCCGTAACACTGTGTGCACTTGGAACGCTTTAATAGCCCCTCCAGGTCATCAGTATAGAGTTACACAGGAGCACTGGTGCTCCAATCATTGCTCTCCCTCCGGCGTGTGCGCTGATATGTAACGTGTGTGGGGGTCACTGTGTTCCTATGTAGGCACCCCAATGTACATGTCACGTCCTGGTCTGTGTATAGGAGGTCCGCTGAGCTCCCTCTGTCCTTCCCAGTGACACCCACCATGACAGCACCAGGCTCTGCTGTCCCACATGGTGTCAGGGGGAGGGGCATATCTTAATGGTGGGTGTGGGAATGATAGGCGACTTCACAGCCACTTGTATCACTTCCACATGACAGCCGACATTCGGATTTACTGAAGTCCACACACTCCCGGCTGTATAGCGGTGGGCAGTGTGGGGGGAAATAACACGTCTGCAGCATTGTTAACAATCCAAATCCCCAGCAAGTGTCTGAAGGTTCATATTTTACCACCCCCCATCCTGGCACCCTAAGATGGTTGCCTAAGCCTCCTTAAGGTGGTCATTGGATTTTGGGACCTGTATGTGGCAAGGCTGCCAGAAAGTCTCTCACTTGTGGTGTCCTCATACTGGGGAGAAGTAGCAGAATGTGTTTTGGGGTGTAATTCCACATCTCCCCATGGCGTGTGCCAGAAATAGCTCATTAAATGACAACTTGGTGTAAATAGATTTTGTTTTTCATTTTCCAATAACTTATGGCAAACACTGTAAATGTTCCATGGACACAACATGCCTCTCAGCACATACCTTGGGATGTATCCTTCCCATAAAGGGGACATTTGGGGATGTTTGTAAGGTCCGGGCATTTTACTGCCTCAAGAAATGTGATCGGCAGTCAGAAAGTAACAGCGACGTAAAAGCTGCATAAATTCCATTCTATATCCCATAGTTTGTAGACGCCATAACTTCACACAGACCAATCAATATCCACGGATTCAGCTATGCTTCTACCAAAGACACGGAGCAGAATACACGTTGTACTACATGTATGAAGAAATCTGATTTTATGGGATATGTTTTATAACAAAGTAGAAGATATCATTTGTTTTCAATATTAAAAAAATACCCCCCCCCCCCAGTGGTGATCAAATACCACTAAAGAAAGCTCTTATGTCAATATAATTTGTGTGTAGTGCTGCATGACCGCACAATTGCCAGTTAAAGTAGTGCAGTGCTGAACAGCAAAAAATACCACGGTCATGAAGGGGGTAAAATGTTCTGGAGCTGAAGAAGGTAATAAATCTTGCTGTCAGCCTACGCAGTTTGGTTTCATTTTCTTACATTTCTCAGGCTGCAGTTCTTCAAGGTGGTGATCACACATATACAGAGACAGGAAGTGAAGTCAGGTACAGACAGGAAGTGATGTCAAGCACAGACGGGAAGTGAGGTAAGCACAGACAGGAAGTAATGTCAAACACAGACAGGAAGTGATGTCAGGCAGAGGTGGGAAGTGATGTCAGGTACGGACAGGAAGTGATGTCAGGCACAGGAAGTGATGTCAGGCACAGCCAGGAATTTATGTCGGGCACAGATGGGAAGTGATGTCAGGTAAAGACAGGAAGAGAGATCAGACACTGCCAGGAAGTGAGGTCAGGCACAGCCAGGAAATGATGTTGGGCACAGACAGGAAGAGATGTCGGCACAGACATGGAGTGATCTCGGGCACAGACAGGAAGAGATGTCCGGCACAGACAGGAAGTGATGTCAGGCACAGACAGGAAGTGACCTCAGGCACAGACAGGAAGTGAGGTCTGGCACAGACAGGAAGTGATGTCAGGCACACACTGGAAGTGACGTCAGGCACAGACAGGAAGTGACATCAGGCACAGAGAGGAAGTGACGTCAGGCACAGACAGGAAGCTCCATGTGGGAGGAATTATAGAGGAGACGTTGCTGGAAGTGTGAGCAGAGGAGGTAATGAGATTGTATTTGATCATATCTCCCATCACTCTCCCTTGTGTGACACCATATTTCTCTGTCCCTCTTTGCCCTGTAAATGTCCCTCTTTTCGGTGTGATGTACACACAGACATATGAACAGACAATAGAACGGCCCAAAGTCTTCATATGGCTCTCAGATTTCCCTCAGATTTCACATTATTTCCCGTATTGAAGTGAAAACTCGGATAGAAAAGTAATAGTGAGATCAGACATAAGTGGGTGTCACTGATCACATTGTCCCCAAACGTCACCCCAGATAAACGTTTTCCCGGTCAGGCTCCGGTCACACCAGGAACTGCACGTGTCTCATGACTCCCCACAGCCGGTTTCCTCCTGCTCATGGGCCAATCGCACTGCACTTTGTGAATGGGCCGCCGTCCTCTGGGACCTGGGGGAAGAGAGGGAGGAGGACAGTACGGGGCCCCAAGTACTCATCAGTGAGGGACACTCACTTCCAGAGACTCTCCGCTCTCATCCCGGACTTCACTTCTATAGAAGAAAGGAGGAAACTCCAAATTCTACTGGGAGAAGAGGAGCCAATGGGGGAAAGAGCTGCACCACATGTGACACCATGCCACAGACTGAGAGGGACATGAAACACTGAGGACTTCATCATCCTTCCCATGGACCCCTCCCCCTTTATATTTCCCCTCTTCTCATACAAACTGCTTTGGCAATGCTACAATGTCCTTTGTTCCTGCCAATAAAGCTCATTGAATTGAGAGGGAAAGAGAAAGAAGGAAAGATGGTGTCACTAATCATGGTGGGACACCTCATTTGCGGAGTTCCCGGTTTTGTCCTCTAACCACCCGGTCACATCCAGCTTACAGTGAAGTCGTACGATTTCCAAGTCGGGGGAAATACCGATTTCAGGAGTGACACCGATGTCTATGCCAATCCCACCAATAGTAGTGCAGGGACGACTTTAGAAATTGCTGCGACTCCCACCAAGTCACACCCCCCGATATGACCCGTCATTGTGGGCAGTAGGGGGGCGACTTGTGATCTGCAAGAAGCATAGCATGGAAATGGCATGCCGAGTGACACCCCATGTGACCGGGGACTAAACACTGAAAGAAGCGGAGTTCTCTCTCAGCCCACCTCTCTCTGTATTTGTTTCTTCCATAGAGAAAACCCCGAGAGTCCTGGATGGGAATGATTGGTTTCCACAGAGAGACAACCAACAGAAAGAAATGTCCCGTTTTGGTGGTGTCACTGGAAGGAAAGAATGTCCTGTGTTGGTGTCACTGGAAGGAAAGAAATGTCCTGTGTTGGTGGTTTCACTGGAAGGAAAGAAATGTCCTGTGTTGGTGGTGTCACTGGAAGGATAGAAATGTCCTGTGTTGGTGGTGTCACTGGAAGAAAAGACATGTCCTGTGGTAAGTAGTACCGCCTGCTGGACGCCCCCCATTTCGGTGCAGGGGATGGTAATGGAATGATGACAGAATGGGAGGGGCCTGTGTTCAGGCTTCATAGAGACTCTGGGGGATGGAAGGGGACCATACACGGCACAATCTGATTGGACAATCTAATGTTCCAAAAATTGTGAATAAAATGTTATAGATCTGTAACTCAAACATCATAAATCCTCCAGCGTGCTCACAACTTCTGTGACAACAACGTTTGGATCCACATTCACCAAATGCTGAGAATTGATTGATCCAATCAGGTTTGTGGAGTCGTGATTTCTATACAAGAAGGCTTTCTATTCCGTGTTATAATGTGAGAGGATCGGGAGCGTCGCTGGAGGAGGAAACGTTTTTTTGTAGCCGCATCACGCTATTGGGGGATTTTTTAGTTTGCATTTTTCATCCGTCCATCCATCCGTCCGTCCATTCATTTGTCCATCCAACCGTCCAATCTTCCATCCATCCAACCTTCCATCCATACATACTTCCATCAATCCATCCATCCGTCTATCCACCCATCCATCCGTCCATCTATCCATCCATCCAAGTGAATTTGGGGTAAACTAAGGAGGAATCATGAATGAAGGCTTGAGAATAACAAGCTGGTCATAAAGTACCCCTATCCATCCATCCGTCCGTCCATCCATCCATCCATGAGAGTGAATTTGGGGTAATCTAAGGAGCAATCATGAGCGAAGGCTTGAGAGTAACAAGCTGGTCATAAATTACCCCCATCCATCCATCCATCCATCCATGAGAGTGAATTCGGGGTAATCTAAGGAGGAATCATGAGCGAAGGCTTGAGAGTAACAAGCTGGTCATAAATTACCCCCATCCATCCATCCATCCATCTATGAGAGTGAATTCAGGGTAATCTAAGGAGGAATCATGAGTGAAGGCTTGAGAGTAACAAGCTGGTCATAAAGTACCCCATCCATCCATCCATGAGAGTGAATTCGGGGTAATCTAAGGAGGAATCATTGACGAAGGCTTGAGAGTAACAAGCTAGTCATAAAGTACCCCTATCCATCCATCCATCCATCCGTCCATCCATCCAGCAGTGAGAGCTGGGAGGAAGTTAAGAATGGATTATCACCTTCTGACCACCTTCTGTGAGTGTAAGGAAGGGTGTGACATAAATGTACAGATGTGAGGAGCTGAGATGTGATCTGTAGCAATATGTAATCGTACATTTAGTTTCATTCCTTGTCATTAAAGATGTATTCAGTCATATAGTCAGTCATAGGTACTCAGAGACATATGGTCACCCATTAGCATCTGAAAGAGACAGAGCTTCCTCAGGCTGGAAGTGACACCTAAGTGCCAATAAGATTTGTCACCTATCTATAATCAGACTTTGCCACCTTCCTGAGGTATAAAAGAAGAACTCCAGACATTTTGGCTGCAGGAGACCAGGGGGGCTCCGATCTGTCTGGGGAGCTCTGACGTATATACACAGATCAAAGGGGAATGTTTCATCTCTCATAAAAGCTAAAATATTAGTTGCAGAGAGATGAAAATACTTCCTTCTGATTGGACACTCTGTGGGCTACATCTGCATGTAAAACTGTATTTGTGGCCTATGTAGAATGCCAGAGAAATGCAGGAAATGGTTATGTGGTGCCGGATTGCGACAGCTGAACAGTGATTGGTACTGTTGCGATCGGACTGATGCGCTGCTGTCGGAAATTCAATCCCCGACTTGGTGAATCAAACCTTTCCTGGTCCAATGGACTTTGGGCATTTCAGCACCCAGAACGTCCTGTGGGCTGGTACGGGAACACCCTCCAGGGTTGATTGGCCAAGGAGTAATGTCCCACCCACGTCCATATTCCCATAAATTGAGGACTTGAGGTGGACGTGATGATTCGTATGGAGCCGGATCTATCGACTATCGGATTGTGGACTTTCTCTGACTTGCTCCAGTCACAGGATAATTCTTGGTAAAAGTTTTATTTCTGTTTTATTTCCTTTTATTTTATAGTGAATAGTCATTTGTGTGTCTTCTTGTATTTCTTGTATTTTCTGTAACTTTTTATACTTTGTACATATTTTAGGCACCGCCCACTTTCAGAATATTAAATCATAAAAGTTTTGCCTCTGTTTTGATGTAAACACTGAAATCCTGACACACAGCGGCTAAATTCCTCCTATGAATGAAGACTCAGAAAACACTCAACTGAGAGGCTGTCAGTTATCTTTTGACCACTGAAAACGAATTATTCCTGCAAACCGTTTGAAGACGTTTAAGCTCTGATGAAGAAGGGATCTCCCCTCGAAACGCGTGAGTTGAGCAAGAGTTTATCTCCCTTCTGGATGGAACTCGCACGTGTGGTCTCACCCTGCGTTGGTGTTGGATGTTATATGCCTTTTGTACTGCTACTCTTGTGAGTATAACTTATTAATAAATACATGAATTGTTTATTGAGGTAATGCGCAAGGTTTTCTGGGAGTTCTGCCATCCCTGCTGTGTGCCAACCCTGTGCTGAGGATTTAACCCTTTGTCTGCCGGAGTTCTGCCAACCCTGTGCTGAGAATTTAACCCTTTGTCTGCCGGAGTTCTGCCATTCCTGTGGTATACCAACCCTGTGCTGAGGATTTAACCCTTTGTCTGCCGGAGTTCTTCCATCCCTGCTGTGTGCTAACCCTGTGCTGAGGATTTAACCCTTTGTCTCCTGGTGTTCCGCCATTCCTGTGGTATGCAAACCCTGTGCTGAGGATTTAACCCTTGGTCTCCTGGAGTTCCACCATTCCTGTGGTATGCAAACCCTGTGCTGAGAATTTAACCCTTTGTCTGCTGGAGTTCTGCCATTCCTGTGGTATGCAAACCCTGTGCTGAGGATTTAACCCTTTGTCTGCTGGAGTTCTGCCATTCCTGATGTATGCCAACCCTGTTCTGAGGATTTAACCCTTTGTCTGCCGGAGTTCTGCCATTCCTGTTGTGTGCCAACCCTGTGCTGAGGATTTAACCCTTTGTCTGCCGGAGTTCTGCCATTCCTGTTGTATGCTAACCCTATGCTGAGCATTTAACCCTTTGTTTGCTGGAGTTCTGCCCCTCTGCTGTGTGCACAGACTGTGTTAGGGACTTAACCTTTTGTCTGCTGGAATTCTGCCAACCCTGTGGTATGGATTGAATTCCTTTGCCGGCCAGAGTTGTGCCCCCCACTGTGCCCCCATCCTGTGTGTAGACTTAACCCTTTGTCTAACAGAACTCTGCTCTACCGGTCATGTGCTCCTATGTGTTTCAATAAAAGCCTTGTGTGTACTCCTGCTCTCCGCGTGTGTTCTGTTCCCCCCACACCTCCATCACAGGGCCCCTCTATGTATTACTCAGGAGGAGTAGAAGAAAGTATTCTGGAGTGTAATTGTAAGTATACCTAAGCCGTGTGTGAGAAATAACTTGTTAAAATGAGAACTATGTGAAGAAAACATCTTTTATTTACTTGCTTCATTTTCAAAAAAAGTGACACAAAATTACAACTACAACAAAAATAGCCACAATTCTTACTAAAGACCCCGGAGTGTCTACTTTCCAAAAACGGGGTCATTTGGAGGGTGTTTGTACTGTCTTGGCATTTTAGGACCTCAAGAAATGTGACCGGCCTTCAAAACATCTGGGTTGGTAACCTTGAAATACAGTGTATTTGCCATAGTTTGAAGACTCCATAACTTTCACACACACTAAATAATATATTTTTTTTTACCAAAAACAAAAGTAGAGTAATATACTTTGGCCTACATTTAAGAAGGAAGATTATTTATTTGTAAAGTTTTAGAGCAGAAACTAAGGGAAACTTTTTTTTCAAAATGTTAAGTAATTTCCTCTTTTCATAGAGAAAATACAAAAAAACAGTAATGATTAAATATCAGCAAAAGAAATGTCTATCTATCACAACACGGATATAAAATGAATTTAAGTGCAGTGTTGCATGACCAAGTAATTGTCAGTCAAAATGTCACGGTGCTGAAAACTGGAGAATGGCCTGGACAGGAAGAAGGTTAAACATGCCAAATGGTTCAGTAAGAGACAAAAAACATTCAAATCAACTTCAACTGACACTTGTAAAGCAGTTCCAGCAACAGTTTTGTTCCTTTCTACAAAGGTTTAGACCATATGAATAAAAGCTGACAGTTGTATGCACCCCAGCAGTGTTATTTGATTTGTCTCAACCCCTCCAACTGCCATTTTTAGGATGGTTTCCTTCCTTCAGGAAGTAGAAAAATAACGGCTCTACTGGCAGGATCAACAAGTCATAAAATGTTACAAGAAGGACTCAGAAAAACAACCACGTGAGTCTCAGCTGGGATAGTGGCTATTGGTCCCAGGGCCATATTAAAGCAGCACCGGTCTTACCAGATCCAGGTATTGGAGGCTCTGTAACAGCCGGCATTCAGCACTAAGCACACAAACCGGAATCATCACCCCCCCCCCCCCCCCGGGCTTTCAATGTTTTAACAGATCGCTGCATAGGAGAACACTGTAAAAGCAACAAAAACAGAATTCTTTTGCACTGTATTTACATTAGGAGTGTAGTGACATCACAAGTGTTACCTAGAAAAACAAATAAAATATATGTATCCACATTTTCTACCACATTAAAGCCCTCTGACATGAAAAACTGATGTATAATACATTTGGGTAGATTACAAATCCTAAAGGTGTAATGTGCTGAACTGGGACATCTCCATAAGTGGTTCAGGACAGATTGCACCCTTTGTGTAAATATTAATTCTAACCATAGTTACACTTTAGGGTCAACATCAGAATGTTTCTAGGGTCAAAAGAGGGTTCTTCACAAACAATATCTACCCAAAAAAAGAGAATTGACTATTCAGAGTCATTGAAGAGAACCCGAGTCAGAGGAATTTCAGTCCCCCAGAAGATGCAGTCGTAGTATGTGATTGGTCTATGGAGAGGAGCAATAGCTGAACAGAGAGACAATATAATAAGGAAGTCCAATCTTCTCCTGATGGAATCCCTTAGACTTGTGGCAGGACAAGATGGAACACAAGCAGCCAGCTGGGTGTAAGTGGTACTGTTGAACACATCCCAAACAAAGAGCAGTGAATTGGTGTTGGAAGGCCTACACCAGCTTAGGAATTTGATTTCTCACTGGACAGAGATTTCTCCATGGCTGTTGTCCCTGTTGCAGTCCTACCTGTAAAGCTGTCATCCATAAGAGGAGGAGGAACCTGGAAATAAGGCATTGATCACTGGAGGGGAGGTGGAATATGTGAAGGGAGGCATGGACAAGGTGAGCGTAGCTGGAGCCCTCAAGCTAGACGGATATTGGAATAGTCAGCAGAATCTAGAAAAGTCTCTCCCACTGAGGCTTTGGAGGCTTGGTAAGATGCCACTTGACCACTACCTAGTCTTGGTGCTGAGGCAGTGTTGGTAAAGCATTAGCTCAGGATCTGACAATGAAGAAAACATTTGGGAACACAGCTCAGTTAATGAATGATGAAAATATATTACATGTTCAGTCAAAGCTCCATAAAAAGGATAGAGATTTAAATCATTAGGAAACACAATTCACTGTTGATACTTGTCTGATGAAAATAGTCAAAAGGTAAAATAGTCTTGGGTTTCTACTCCTTTAAACCCCCCTTCTCCCCATTACCTCCTGCAGCTGAAGCCTGCGAATCCTCTGGTGTGTGATCAGCTGTGACGTATGTAAAAAAATCTGTTACACTCACAACACGGCTACGGCTTTTCTCTGGTGTGGACCCTCTTGTTTGTGTTAAGTTGTTCTCTCTGTGTAAAAGCTTTGCCACATTCAAAACACCGATATGGCCTCTCGCCAGTGTGACTCCTCTGGTGTGTGATAAGATTTGACTTGTATTGTAGAATTGGAAGGCCTGCATCAGCTTGGGATGTTGTTTTCTCACTGAATAGACTTCTTTCTAGCTGCCGTCACAGCCGCAGACCTGCCTGAAAAGTTGTCGCCCATGAGAGATGAAATGTGGAAAGAAGGCATTGATAATGGGAGAGGAGATGGAACGTAATGGGAGGATTAGACAAGGTGGGCTTAGCTGGAGACCTCAAACCTGGCTGATCATGTATCAATAGTCAGAAGAACCTGGAATGGATTCTCCCACTGAGGCTTCAGAGACTTGGTAAGATGACAATAGACCACATCCTAGTCTCTGGTACTGAGGCAGTGTTGGGCATGTTTTACCTCAGGATCCAGAAATGAAGAAAAATGCTTGGAAACACAACTCAGTTGGTGAATCATGAAAATGCATTACATGTTCATTCAAAGCTCCATATTAAAATATAAAGATGAGAATCATGAGGGAAGATGTTCAGTTATTGATGCTTATCTTAAATAAATTGTCAAAAGGTAAAATATTCAAATCCCTTCTAGTTGTGTATTGATGGACATAAGCACTAAACTCAGTTCATCCGATCATTACATTCCAGTTTGCTCAGATTTTAGTTTGTTTCTTTTAAAGTAATATTTTATCTTCTCCCTTCTTCTCTAGCTTATGGGATGACATTGGGGATGTGAAACTAACTTGTGACACCTGAAACTTCTTTAATATCACTTTTCTTCCAGAATATAGTCTATGCTGAGATTTGAATCCTCTAATGATAAATTAGACCGGCATTAACTGTAAAGGTTTTGTGACATTGATAGCATTAAAATGATTTCTCTCCAGTGTGAATCCTCTGGTGTCTGATAAGACTTGACTTCTGTGTAAAAGCTTTATCACATTCAGAACACTGATATGACTTCTCTCCAGTGTGAACCCTCTGGTGTGTGATAAGACTTGACTTCTGTGTAAAAGCTTTATCACATTCAGAACACTGATATGACTTCTCTCCAGTGTGAATCCTCTGGTGTGTGATAAGATTTGACTTCTGTTGAAAAGCTTTATCACATTCAGAACACTGATATCGCTTCTCTCCAGTGTGAATCCTCTGGTGTCTGATAAGATGTGACTTCTGTGTAAAAGCTTTATCACATTCAGAACACTGATATGACTTCTCTCCAGTGTGAATCCTCTGGTGTATGAGAAGATTTGACTTCTCTGTAAAAGCTTTATCACATTCAGAACACTGATATGACTTCTCTCCAGTGTGAAACCTCTGGTGTTTGAGAAGATTTGACTTCTGTGTAAAAGCTTTATCACATTCAGAACACTGATATGGCTTCTCTCCAGTGTGAATCCTCTGGTGTCTGATAAGATTTGACTTCTCTGGAAAAGCTTTATCACATTCAGAACACTGATATGACTTCTCTCCAGTGGGAATCCTCTGGTGTGTGATAAGATCTGACTTCTGTGAAAAAGCTTTGTCACATTCAGAACACTGATATGACTTCTCTCCAGTGTGAATCCTCTGGTGTGTGAGAAGATGTGATTTCCGAGTAAAAGCTTTATCACATTCAGAACACTGATATGGCTTCTCTCCAGTGTGAATACTCTGGTGATTGATAAGAAGTGATTTCTGTATAAAAGCTTTATCACATTCAGAACACTGATATGGTTTCTCTCCAGTGTGAATCCTCTGGTGTGTGAGAAGATGTGACTTCCGAGTAAAAGCTTTATCACATTCAGAACACTGATATGGCTTCTTTCTAGTGTGAACTCGTTGGTGTACTGTAAGCTCGCACTTGCTTATAAAAGTTTTGTCACATTCAGAACAAGGATATGGCTTCCCTCCATTGTGAACCTTCTGATGTGTGATATATTTTCTCTCCATTGTAAAATCTCCAAACAAGTAGTTTGAAATGACTCCTCTTATGCATACGTAGTTTGGACTTTACTGTAAAGCCATTGTCACTTCCAGAACACTGAAATTACTTTTCTCCTGCTGGATCAATGTGGAAGAGGATCCAAACCATGACTTTTAGAACACAGATATGACTTGCATCCCGTGTGAATCCTCCAGTGAACTGCAGTAAAGACTTTCAGTCAATTAAGACAACCATGTGTTTTATTTTCCATGTGACTCAGCTGTGACTCAGCTGTATTCATGAAGACCAAAATGTCCTAAAAACTTGGTTCATCAATCTACCTGTAGAGAAAGAAAAAAGATAGAATTCTATATAAAAGGGCTACAAAGTTTCTTTCTATTTTTAATGTTCATTACTAAATATATCTTATGAATAGAAAGAATATGTACAGCATTATCTACAGTATTTTTTAATCAAATAGATATTATTTAGAAAGTTTATAAGTGTGCACAGTATTCCCAACATTCAGCCCAGACAATGGAGTCATACATTCTCACGTATAGGCAGTTGTGGCACTGTTACAGATCATACAGAACAATAACTTGCTTTGTCTATGGTGTCACTTTTACCTTTTATAAACAAATGAACAGAGAAAAGAACAAACAGCCTAGAACAATTCAGCTGTACACGGCAAGTAACTCCCCCCAGTACATACATAGATAGCTGACACCGATCAATGGGGCCCGTGTCTCCAGGATCATACCCCAAGTATGGGCCCCCCATGTAGTCACCATTCAGTAGGATACAACTGGCCGTTCTCCTTCTATGGGGCTAAAAAAGCTAAGATTTTAAAAGAAGAACTAACTAGGAGAGAGCAAGGAGTATCCAGCCAGTTCTGCCAGACATACATCTCCTGGGGGAATTACAATGTTGGAGAGTTCATTTTTCACATGTTAATGTGGAGATCATCTGCTCAATCCACTGTTGTCTGCTGGGAGTTTGAGATGATAGCCAAGATCGGGATATTTTTTATGGTCAAGCAGCCTCACTATTGCTATATGACTTGTAATAGGAGGAGGTGTAAATAATTCCTCCTCTATTGAGACCAAGAGGCACACCCGAGGAATATTAAATACCAACATTACAATACTAGTCATATTGTTCCACTTTTTGAATAATTTTGGACATCTCCAAAAGATGTATCAAATCCCCGACATCACCACTACAATTGGGGTCATAAGGGGAAATCCCTCCTGTCCTAACTGAACAATTGAGCTGGAGTCCTGAAAGATCTATGCAAAAGAAATGACTGAGTTTCTGTGAAGAGGACAGAGAGATGAGAGGTATGGAGGTCACAATCACCTCCCACCACTCTCTATTATTTTCTCTGTCTGTTTCCCATTTCTTTCTATAACGGCTTATTTGATGGCTTCTTCTAAATGAGTTCCCCAAACTGGGAGTCTATACTGGAGAACCACTTACGAGGTGTCCACATGGGAGAATTTTGGAGTATATAGAGGAATTGTGGGGTTCATATCTTCTCTTGTTCATAGATTTTATTGGAAAGAGATAATAGTTTTACAAGGAGCTGATAACAATGTGATTGCAGGACTCACCAACAGTAAGTCAGAAGGGGTACAACCCTTAGAGGTAACGTACAGGTTGTAATTTGTACACTACAAATAATATCTTCATACATTAAAGTGGAGTTCCAGTGAAAATAAAAAATAAGTCAGCTGCTACAAAAACTGTAGCTGCTGAGTTTTAAAAGACTGGCACTTGAGGGGCGTGTCCAAGATGGCGACTGGAGCGGCTGCACAATCCTAATCTCCGACGCCGACTTCTGTAATCCGCTGCCATCCGGGCAGCGGAGGAACACAGCAGGACAGCGGAGGCTCCCGGGGGTATCCCCTGCCCCTGAGAGAGGGGCCACATATATTATTTCCGCCATCTGCGACGGCGGACTTCCACGGCCTGGCGCGGCCGCATGTTCCAGGGCTCCAGTGTTGGCCTGCATAATCCGCTGCCATCCAGGCAGCCACGGACCATAGCGGGGTGGCGGAGGCTCTTGGGCACATCTCCTTGCCCTGGGAGAGGGGCTCTGAGCGATATTACCGCCCTTGGTAACGGCGGACGTCCGAGGCCTGGCGCGGCCGCATGACCCGGGGCCTCGGCGGCAGGTGCCTACACCCATCCGAGCTGCAGAGGATTACTGAGGGCATTTTCTGCGCCCTCTGTGTCTGTGGGGGTGGCGCAGCTCAATATTTGCGTTCTCGTGGCACTGGACGTTCGTGGCCTGCTTCATCTATCACGGACCCCCTCTCATCCGGGTCACAGTGAGTACAGGGGGCTAAAGGGCTGACTGCCAATTGTCATCGGGTCCCCCCCCAGAGTTTCAGGGAACGGGGCTTCTATCTGCTGCCCCAAACACTACCTTCCTCTGTTATCACGGCCCCTGCTGGGCCCAGAGGCCTACTGAGGCCTATATAGTACTCCGGAGGGGTGTCGGGGCTCCCTGGATCCGCCCTGGAGGACCCGGAGCTCATCATTGGGGGACCTCTGTTCCACGCGTGCCCCTCATCCAACCCGGGCCCTGAGGTGGGAGCTGAAGCCATCATCCTGCTTCTGCAAGTCATTAATGCTATACCACGGCCTATGCCTTCTCCATGCCCTTACGGTTCGCTAAACGTTTTTACAATATAAAGTTTCTGCGGATAACCTTGTTAGCATCTATGTAACTACAATCCTAAACCTGTTTTGGGCGCTATAGCCCCCCTGGGGTTATTATCTCTTTAGGCTATCCAATTTTCAGTTGAACACCCCCAGGAGACTCCCTGTATGCCGTCCACCAAGAAAAAAAGGGGACAAGCTCAAAAGTCCCTCACGACATACCTACTTAAGACACACAAGATTTGCAGCATGTCTTCAGATAATACAGAACGAGCATCTCTGTCCGATCCCACGCAGGATACCACAGCTCCTTCATCGGCTCTGATTAATGCAGATACACAGCAACTCACAAAGGGGGACTTGTAATCTTGCCTGGAAATTATGTACACCAAGCTGGCCACTAAGTTCCAATCAGAATTACATAAAAGCACAAATGTTCTCTCTCAGGAAATCGCCGCATTGGGCTCCAGGACCGACCGCTTGGAAACCAAACACGATGAGCTCAGCCTAGCCTATGGTGAACTTTCCAGAGATCATGATCATTTACAAATGGCCTTTTCACAACTGCAGGCGCAGGTTGAGGACCTAGATAATCTAATATAATAACCTGCGGGTCAGGGGAATACCGGAGTCTATGTTGGATCTCTCGCAAACCATTACCAAGGTTTTCAAGTCACTCCTCCCAGATCGTGACCCTGGGTCCTTTGCTTGTGATCGCATCCATAGAGCCCTGCGTTCTAAACCTCCTATTGATAAACCACCTAGGGACATTGTTCTGTGTATGAAAGATTTTCTGACCAAAGAGGATATTCTTAGAGCAGCTCGAAATACCCCAACGTTCTCCTTCGATGGCTCGGTTTTGCAAATCTTTCCAGATGTTTCTCCGGCTACGTTGGAGAAATGCAGAAAAATGAAGGAAGTTACAACTGCCCTTTTCTCTGCCCGTATTCGTTACAAGTGGGGCTTCCCTTTTAAGCTGATAGTTCCACATAATGGGAGCACATATATAGCCACCTCCCTTCCTGAAGGCAGAGAAATCTTGGCCAAGCTGGGACTGGCGGATGCCCCATCACCTCACCGCCCATCCTCCACTCCTCGTGTCTCCCCTATTTGGCACACTCCATCCCCACGGAGGGATAGAAGAAGAGTCCGACAAGAACCGGGTTGACAGGACCTTGCTCACTTGTCTATTACTCATTATTTTGACAACCCTCAATCCTGATCCACAATTTACTATGACTGAGACAAACACCGGGATATAGGGACTTTGCCCATTTGTACCTTTTTATACCTTAAGGATGTGCAATTTTGTGGTCACTGTTGTGCAGTTTCAGTGTTTCTGAGACCTATGTATGCTTTCTCATTGATAACTGGATGTGTTGAAACTTCACAAGGGTCTTTGGACCCTCTTAATATCGCCCATTAACTCATGGTTTCATAACCCCTAAACACGTTCCCCCACCTTGCCGCCTGACATGGCCGGAGGTGTCACTGCCAGATTGTGGGGTGGCAGCTCCATTTTCCATGTTTTGCGAAGGCAGGGTTATGGGCCCATTTGGCCCATTGAAGTTTGAAATCTATGTTTTTTCAGGTATGGCATACTGCCTGCCTGATCCATGTTTTTCAGTTACCGTTATAATTATAGGAGCTATTAAAGCTTCATCTTTATCATTCTTTCACCTTTCTCTTTTCAAAACTTTCGTACATGATGTTGGATTCTTGCCTGCTTGTGGACGTCATGACCCCTGTATTGGGATCTGGATGTCCCCTATGCTGGTACTATTGCCTGTCAATCTGTCTGATGTAGACTCACGGGTCCTTGTGTCTAGCCGAATAATTCTGGGTGATGTTTTTGCAATGTGTATTTTTACGCTGATAACCACAACTTTTGTATGCTATGGCGATTCATTGTATTTTGCATAATGTCCACGGTTTCAACTCACCAAATAAGCGCAAAACAGCCTTTCTTCAATATAAGCGATTAGGGGCTAAAATGATTTTATTACAGGAAACACATTTTGCAGCTGCAAAACACCCGACATATTTTCATAAATCCTATAGGCAGGGGTATTATACTTTACATTCCTCCAAGAGCAGAGGAGTGGCTATCTTTTTACATAATTCATTCCCCTTTGAGGTCCAACATGTATATCGTGATCCGGACAGTAGGTTTATCATTCTTAAAGGCACCCTTTCAGGTCGAGAACTTACTATTGCAAATATCTATGCACCGAATTTGGCACAAGCGTCTTTTTTTTCAAACTTTTTTGACGTTCTAGATAGGTTCTTGTCCCCCCATCTATTGGTGGGTGGAGATTTTAACCTGGTAGCAAACCCTCTTTTGGACCGGAGCTCCTCCTTGCAATCTTCCCAGGCTTTCCCAAAATCCCTTACTAAAAAACTAGATGCCCTCCAGTTGGTGGACACCTGGAGAGCGCATAATGCAGGAGCTAGGGATTATTCATTTTATTCTCACCCACATGACTCTTACGCCAGATTAGACTATATCTATTGCACCCCTATTCTATTAGCGAATTCTAGGTCAGCTTGCATTCACCTGAGCCCCTGGTCGGATCACGATATTATGGCTTTATCTATCACGTTTATAGGATTGGCGCCTACCCCCTTCTCTTGGAGACTTAATGACTCTATGCTTACTGATATTGACTCTCGCCATGAGGTGGTTACTTCTCTCCGGGAATACTTTCAGTCTAACTCTACGCCTGATATATCTTCAGCCACACTATGGGTAGCCCATAAGGCAGTCCTACGTGGCCGCCTTATCTCCATGGCCTCCACCAGGAATAGAAAACGATGGCAACAAATACTACTTCTTACCCGAGAAATGGAAGCACATTATAGACGTCATGTTGCTAGTCCATCTCTCCTTAATAAACAGTTGCTGTCTCAAAAGCGTTTAGAATTGAATACCCTACTTTCCCAAAAGACTGAAAAAGCTCTCCGCTGGTCGAAGGCCTCGTACTTGTTACATAGTAACTCAGCATCCACCATGTTTGCAAGGAAATTGAACCACTCTCTGCGCCCCCCACACGTCTATAAGTTGTGCACTGCCTCGGGCACTACTTCGTCTCTACCTCAGGAAGTTTTGGGTATTTTTGAAAACTTTTATGCTGGTCTTCTAGCTTCTCCCCAGTCGGACTCTGTTTCTTCATCTGACTCATGGCTGGACTCTATACCCCTCCCTGCCCTTACACCTTCTCAGCTTGCCTCTCTTAACGCCCCCTGTACAATAGAGGAAATTACTCGTGCAATTAGCGCGCTAAAAAGATCTACTGCACCGGGCCCTGACGGATTTACCGCTAGCTATTCTAAACATTTTGCCTCTACGTTGGCTCCCTATTTGATAACATTATTTAATGATGTTTTGCAGGGGGGTAAGTTTCCTGAGGAGATGCTGTTGGCCAATATGTCTTTAATACCCAAACCACAGAAAGATCACTGTTTACCACAAAGTTATAGACCAATCTCAGTAATGAATAATGATCTGAAAATATTTAGCCGCATTTTGGCGGACAGGTTGGCCCCTATTATCTCCTCTTTGGTCTCCCCAGACCAATCGGGTTTCATTCCTGACAGATTTATTACTGATAACATTCGCCTCACTTTAAATGTTATTCAAGATGCCAATCTTCATTCTAAAGAGGTTCTGTTGATGAGTCTAGACATAAACAAGGCCTTTGATAGTGTGCTTTGGCCTTATTTGTTCTCCTTGCTATGGAAAATGGGCTTCAGTGATGGGTTTTTGGCTGGTGTGCATGCCCTATACGATTCCCCTAAAACGAGAATCAGGCTCCCTGGCTGTAACTCTGACTTTTTTACGTTGGGTAGAGGCACCCGTCAGGGTTGTCCTCTTTCACCCCTCTTGTTTGCGCTGGTGTTGGAACCCTTGGCAGTGGCGATTAAATCACATCCAGATATTTCTGGCTATCCATTATTAATTTCACATTTCAAAATAAGCATGTATGCTGATGACGTTATGCTTTTTCTTACTAAACCATTAACCTCATTGCCTAATTTATGTGCCTTGTTGAACGATTTTGCTGTGGCGTCAGGTCTCACTGTTAATTTCACCAAATCGGTGATTATGCCTGTTAATGTTCCTGATTCCCTAAGTGCATCTCTCCGTAGTTCTTTTCTGTTTCGTTGGGCCACGGATCGTATATCCTATTTGGGGGTTAATCTCACTCCCAGATACTCGGATATGTTTGCTGCTAATTATCCACCGTGTTTATCACGTCTCTCTACTCTACTGAAGATCTGGCATGGTTACCCTATTTCCTTTCTGGGTAGAGTCACGGCTGTTAAAATGAATATTTTGCCTAAATTACTTTATCTTTTCAGAGCACTTCCAGTCCTGGTCTCGAAAACGTTTTTAGACCGCTTTCAGCGGACTATTAACAATTTTATTTGGGGTAATAAGCGTCCACGCTTTGCTTCATCCATTTTGTACCGCTCACAACGCACTGGAGGTCTCGGTCTTCCTAATTTTTGGATATATATTACCTCTCGGCCCGTTTTGCGCAACTATCACAATGGGCGACTATTAATTCCCAGACCCCATGGATCAAATTTGAATCTCAGTCTATACGCTCATTCTACTTACAGGGTATTCTTTGGTCCAAGGCCTCTCCCCGATCGCTAACCTTCCATAACTCCATAGTGACCCATTCACTGACGCTTTGGTCCAAGTATAAAATTAAATTGAATCTAGTCTCTCTTATTCCCCCAGGGGTTTCATTTGTTGGTGATCCTACTTTTGTTGCAGCTTTTTCCTCCCCTCAAACGTTTCGTTGGTGGTATGATTGTTCCCTTATCAGATTATCTGATTTCCAGAGAGGAGGATCATACATTACTTTTGATATGCTTCGCGAGTTTTTCGATATCCCTCTTCGCGAGTACCATCGCTACCGACAGATTAGACACTTTTTTCATTCACATTTTGGCCTTATACCATCCTCCCCGATTTCCTTTTTCGAACGTATCAGCCGTGACTCTCCCAGGAGTAGGGGTCTTATTTCTGACCTTTATCATCAATCTTTGACTTGTCTTTTTCATACACCCCCTTTATACAGACAAAAATGGGAAGAGGATAATGGCGTTACCTTTTTGGATGAGGATTGGGATTCCATGATGGATAACATATGTAAGTGCTCTAGATCCCTTTCTGTTCGTGAGACGGCCCTTAAGGTTTTGACCAGATGGTATTATACACCATCAAGACTACATGTACTATTCCCACAAACGTCCCCCTTCTGTTTTAAGGGCTGTGACCTTACGGGAACTTTGGCTCATATATTCTGGGATTGCCCAATAGTATCTGTGATTTGGTGCAGGATATCTGAGGTGGCTACCTCATTGGCGGGTACCCAGGTACAACTGTCTATGCAGACCTGCTTACTGGGGGCTCATATTCCGGGGGTCTCTGAGGCCACAATGAGATTGATACATACCATTTGTATTGCCACTTTATGGTCTATTGCCTTGCATTGGAAGTCCAATGCTGTACCCTTGACCTCCGTTTTACACAGAATTGATACTGTAATGCTCATGGAACGCATTCATTATACCCTACTGGATAAGATGCACTTGTTTGATAAGAAGTGGGAGTCGTGGAAGGATTGTAGACATTTATTGCATGATTAATAATATTCCTAGAGAGAGTTGAATGGTGTATATTGTTGACAGATGTATCATTTAATCTACCTCATCATTTACACATTTCATGTTCCTGCAATCTTTAATTTTTTTTTTTTTTTTCCTTTTTCTCTCTCTTCTTCTTTTCTTTTTCTGCATTAATATCCTTTTCTGTATTGTACTATTCAAAAGTGCCTTGATATTGCTGTAAATTATATATGAAAATGTGCTGTTGTTTTACAGTCTACCTTCATATAATAAAATCATTTGTAAACAAAAAAAAGACGGGCACTTACCTGTCCCTCGATCTCGTGGTGTCCTCCCCGCAGCCCATTTCACCGGCCAGCCTGTGTTTCCAGTGCCGGCATCTTCAGTGTGGGCACCCAGCTGTGACAGCTTGCAGCTTCACATCTGGGTGCCCACTGAGCATGTGCAAGTATCTCTGTGCTTTGTGAATGGTCCCGTAGTCTTCTAGGACCTTTCATGTGTCCCAGAACACTACAGGGAGGGAGGGGGGAGGACAACTTCTGCTTCTGATCACCTAGGTGATTGCAGCAGAAGTGGGAGCGGGTACTTGTCAATTTCGGTTATCCCCCCAAAAAGGTGCCAGTGGGGTCCTTAACCACTAGCCTACCAGGCACTTATACCCCCTTCCTTAGCAGGCCAATTTTCAGCTTTCAGCATTGTCGCAGTTTAAATGACAATTGCGCGGTCATGCAACATTGTACTCATATGAAATTTTTATAATTTTTTTCACACAAATAGAGCTTTCTTTTGGTGGTATTTACTCCCCGCTGGGTGTTTTATTTTTTGCGCTATCAACAAAAAAAGAGCAAAAAACGTGAAAAAAAGTTTCTTTGTTTCTATTATAAAATTTTGCAAACAGGTAATTTTTCTCCTTCACTGATGAGCGTTGATGAGGCTGAACTGATAGGCAGCACTGATAGGGAGCACTAATGAGACAGCACTGATAGGTGACACTGATGAGCTGGCACTGACTGGCGGCACTGGTGGGCTCTGACTGGTAGCACTGCTGGGCAAATGTGGGTGGCACTGCTGGGCACTTGTGAGCAGAACTGGTGGGTGGCGCTGCTGGGCACCTGATGATTGGTGCCAATCCCTCCTCTGACAACTGCCCGCAGTACTTTCCTCATGCTCTGACAGCTTGACGAAAGTGCAGTCAAGAACCGGCAATTGCATTTCCCGGTGACCAGCGTGTCATAGGACACGGCAATCACGGAGATCGCCGGGGGCATGCAGGAGAGCTCGTTCTGGGAGGACGTCATATGACGGCCTCTCAGAACTGGCCGGCTGCGGTGCAGCCATCATTTGGCTACCTGCGGTCATCAACTAGTTAAAGCAGGACTTCCCCTTTTGGGTGGAGCTCTACTTTAACTTAAGCAAGAGATAACAGTGCTATAGTATCAAGGGAGGAGTGAATGTAGGGACTGAAACATGTTATATACTCTATAGTATCATTCCTGGTACTCTCACAGTGGGAGTATAGATTTAGTGCTTCTACCTGTATGCAGATACCAGTGGCAGACGAGTGGGTGACCTGTCCGCCTCACTGAAAATTCAAACTGATAGTGTAGGTTCCCCCAATTGCGAAAACCCCATAAAGGGATAAAGCAAGAGTAGTGAAGAAAGAGGTACAGATAAGGGGGGAGGAGAGGAGGTCCCCAGGGGGGGAGGGTGTGTGCCTGTATAGAGTAGCAACTGAGTAGTGGGTTACCTAATGGACTCAGGACTACAAAGAGAGTAAGGTTTCATCAGAGTTTGAGGGTAGGAAATGGTCAACCCATGGTTGCCATAGTTGTTCATTTTTATGCACTCTGTCTAATAGGACGGCTTCTACTTTGACATGTATCGTGGCTCGAGTGACACTATTCTTAGTTTCAGTGGTATTGAGGTGGGGGGATTTCCAGGCCTTCGCTATGGTTTGCTAAGCCGTGGTGGTGACCTACAGGAGTAGCTTGAATTGCCAGTGTGTCACTTCTTGGGCCTTATGCACGTAAAGGAATGGACGCTGGTCAACCGACCAAGTCCAGTGTTGAGGAATGGCCTCAGCTGCCATTCTAGCCATGCCCTCTGATGCATTTCACCCCGCCCACTTGGGCTTGGTCACACTGCATCCATCCCCTTACTTGTATTGGCTGACACTGGAATTGCTCTGACTCATGCTCCCCTCTTCTCACTTGCCGGTGGGGTGATCCCTTTCCTTCCATCCATAGTTTGGAGACACACCATAAGGTATACTTCTTGGGGCTTGTTATTAAATGAGGCAGTGGCCGGATGGATATATATACTGTAACTTCTTCATAAAGAACTACAGGCATATGGAATATTTTGCACCAATACGTTTGAACAACTGGGCAGGTCCACCACATGTGGATACCTGCTTCAGAGCAGCCACATAAACAAGTCAGGGATTAGGGATGGATTTAGCGATCCGGGCAGGGACCAGGTACCAGTGCATGAGAGTGCTGTGGTTAGTCTCCATAGCAACTATATTTTGGGAGGAGGATTTTGCAGCAGACCATATGTCTGCCCAATCGCTTCCAAATGAAGATTTAAATCCCATTCCCACTTGGATGTATATGGTATAGAAGTGTAAAGTGGTGGAGCTGGTAACTGTGCATATAAGGTGGAAATCAAAAGTCTGGCATGGGGGGGGGTCACATTTACATATGTGTCCAAACCTAGTCATGTCTAGGACAGAGGTGTTCATGTGTAAGTGGGAGCAATACAAGTGTTTGATCTGAAGATATCTAAACATTTCAGATGTAGAGATTTTGTTGGAGTCACATAGGGTTTGGAAGGGTATAAAGGAGTCTGGTGTTGAATTAGACTAGCTCTAGGACAAGCATGAAAAGAAGATGGAGGCATCCATGCCGGATAAAAGCCTGGATTGAGGAGGTATGCCATGAGTGGGTTATGGGGTGACTGTAAGGTGTATCAGAACTTTAGACTGTCCCAGATAGATGGGTAGTGTTGAGTAATTGGGTGTTGGAGTGAGCGACGGTCTCTTGGGTGTAGCCATAGTAAATTGGCAACTCATGAGGGGTTACAATCTACTGACTCTATAGTGACCCATAGGAGGGGCCCACTTTTACCGCGTGATATTTAGGGAGTTGAGCAAGATGTCCAGTTTGGAAATATTTTGCAAAGTTTGGAAGCCCCAGACCACTCTAAGTTTCAGTAAGGTATGGATGGACTGGGGTAGATGCAGTTTAACAGTGCCCCATACATAAGTGGTGGCATGACACTGTAATATGCAGAGGAAACAGGAAGGTATATTGTGACGGAGGGTAGGCAGGACAGAACACGCAAGGTGGATGGCAAACACACAAATCTTTATTAATACAAATGGCAGTCACTCAATGGGGGATTGCAAGGGGGGTGGCAGTGCCCAGTATGGGAAATAGCAATGAAGGGGCCCAAAATAATTGTAGTCCAGCCCCAGGGGCAAAGTTAATGTCTCTACAGCAGTTTGTAATCCAAACAAGGAAGTGGAGAGTGTAGCAAACTTGCTCATCAGAGTTGGACACGGAGTTCCCCTTTTTCTATTCCTCAGCCCTCATTCCCTACTCCCTCCCTTCCCGAGAGGCAAACGTGATCTCCTGACAGATGGTGTGGGTCAACCAGGTTAGGCTGTAGACTTTTTGGGATTCACAACCAGGTCCGAAATCACTGCAAATTGGTCCAGGCATTGGAGAAGGTTGGGTGCTGAGATCAAAGGAGAAGACATGAAGAGGAGATTGTCATCAGCGAAAAAGCATAACTTATGATGATGACTGTCGCAAAAGCGCGCATCAGAGATGGACGTGGGTCAGCCATTTAGGTTTCAACCTTCATCTTGGCGAAGGGACTAACCATCCTAAAATATATTTTCCTGCATCCTCCCCCCTTTCCTCTCTGTTCAGCCACAGCGACATCTGGTTGTGGGTCACTGGCAGGCTAGAGCAGCAGGGGTCCCAGAGCTACAAAGCCCCCCAAGAGAGCCAGAGTCTCTCTGCCAGAGAACCTTTGTAATTTCTCACCTCGTAACTGAGATAAGGCAGCTTTTCCCAGGAATTGAAAGAAATTGTAACCTCATAAAACCAGCTCAGTGTAGGTGGCAGGATCAGATAACTTCTGGTAAAATCAGTTTTTCCCCTATGCTTCATATCTTGAAATATGGAAGACTTACATAAAAACTGGGCACCTCATCAGATAGCCAATGCACAGACTAACATTTTGATTGGTCACTCGTCCACCTCAGATCATCAGGGGAGCCAAAACATAGAACTCGTACACCGTGTAACATACAATTTCATAATTCATATCTACATGATCCTTAGACTTATCTGCATAATAAAACACCCGCGGAGAGATTGTCGCTTGTGCAGCTGGGAAGTTATAGGCCAGAAAATGAATTATGAAAGATGCTGGTTCTAATTTTGGGCTCCTCCTGCCAGTCCCTCCCTAAACAGAGTATTGGTCAGTTACTCAGAGCCACCCCCCTGCTGGGGGACTTTAAAAAACAGGCTAGCAGGCCTAAAAAAAAGTTAAAAGACATCTCCCAATTCTTAACATCAATATACCACCCGGGGAGACCTTTTGCTCTGAAACATGGTCTGCTTCCATTCAAGGCTTAAATGACAAGTAACTTAACCCTTTAACTTCTCCCTGTTATCTCTTTGCTGTGCTGTTATATATATATATATATATATATATATATATATATATATCTTAGTTACATCTTTTCTGTAAATATTATTATTGCACGTTTGAACCTTTTAGTAATAAATCTGTCTTCTGAACGTGTTGAACTGTTCCTATAGCTCTTAATTGCAATTCACGAATCCCTGCCTTTGAAGAGATGCGACTGTTTGTTTTAACCTCTGTATAACCGGTCTGCAGACCGTTTTATACAGACAATTATTTCAATCATTATAGTGTATTAGCTGAACCCCGAGTTTCCTCTTTCTCTGATAAAAAGGAGGTGGTGGCAATGAATGGTTAATTGAGTGATTAACCTGACCCAGTAACAAGCGCTATGAGGCTGCAGGCACAGATTGTAGTCCATTAGCTGGAAAATCGTTGTGCAGGGTGTAGATGGGTGTGGCAGTGTTATGCACGTCACATAGTGGTTTTAGATCGGCCAATCCTTCGGTCATGAGTTTGGTGAGAAGGTCTGGGGTGTGACGCCGCGATCATGACATATTGGACGTCGCGGTCGTGCGATCGTCGCATGTTGAGGGTGGCGATCATGCGATCCTTGACAATGACCGCCAAGTTCTAATCCTTTAATATTTGTGTTAGTTCTTATCAGCTGTGCTAAAGGTTAATTCGCTAGAAAAGGAGGGGGGCAAGGGGCAGCCTTGCCTCATTCCCCTTGTGTGGAAGAAAAGGTCTGACTTGTAACCCACGTACCTTAAGTAAGCCCTTGGGGAGGTGTAAAGGGGTGATATCCATTGGAGTCAAAGGCTTTTTTTATGTCTAAGGAAAGAAAACAGCCGGGAATGCGGCGTATGCAAGCTGCATGTTCTAGCAAAATCACTCTGTGGTCTCGGCTTGGCAGAGGGCGGTTTAAAACCCATCTGATCCTTGTGTATCAAGGTGCCTATGATAGAGTTCAGCCATGCAGATAGGATTTTTCTAGGATTTTAACATGTAAAGTTAAGAAGGGAGATTGGTGTGTAATGAAGCCATGTGGTGTGATCTGATTGGGGTTCAGGTAGCATAGAAATGACTGCTGTTAGGGAGTCTGAGCAGAAAGAATAACCTTTGAGTAAGGCATTAAATGCATTAACCAATAAAGGTGGAAGGAGGTTAGTAAATATTTGGAATATAGGGCTGTAAGCTGTCTGGGCCAGGCCGCTTATTAGACTTTAGGGACTTGATGGAGTTCGGGACCTCAAGTTCTGTAATAGGTGTTTCCAGGGAAGAACATTGAGAAGCTGAGAGTGTTGGTAGAGATAGGCTTGAGAAAAGTTCAGTGGCCTGCGATTCATCATAGGAGCCGGTCTCAGAGTATAATTCTGCTAGATGTTTGTGGAAGACCTGTAATATTTTATTAGGATGGCTGGTGTGTGAAGTTTTTGTAATCTTTAAATGGACAAGTCTGTGTGTGTGGTCTGAGGTTCGCAGTCCCAGGGCTAGAAAAGTGTCAGGTTTGTTTGTGTTCATATAATGTTTATGCCTGGATTGGCGTAGAACTTTCTCATCTGATTCTGTCAAGAAAACATTTATTTCTAGCCTGGTCTTGTCCAGGACAATCTATGAGAAGGTGAGGGGTCTGATTGGAAGGCTTTGTTGGCCTGATGAAATGAGGTTTCTAAGCGATGGATTGCTCGTTGTCCTTTCTTGAGATGTGAGGCTTGGCTGATACAGGCTCCTCTAATTCCAGACTTATGGACTTCCCAAAAGGTCAGGAGAGAGATGTCATCAGTTGTGTTATGTGTCAGGTATTCTTTGATGGCTAGTTCAATGTCCAGTCTGTGGGATGGGTGGGCCATTTAGACTCCATGTACTGCTAGTTTGTTGGGGTACTAAGGAGGAGAGGGTCAAGAGGACAGCTTTGTGACCAGTCCAGGGGTAAGGTATGATGGTTCAGGATAAGAGGGCTGGGGACATACCTCTAGTCAGAAATATATGGTCAAAGATTTATGTGGATATGAGTAGTATGTATAGTGTCTTCTAGCTGGGTTAGCTTCTTGCCATGTGTCTATGAGAGAGCGTTGTTGGAGTTGTTGCTGGAAGGAGGATGTGGATGGATAAGAGGTTATGGGGGATTTGTCTAAAAAGGGATAAACTAGCCAATTGGAATTGCCACATAGTAAAAGTGTACCTAATTTATGGGAATATATTACTTGTAGAAAATGGGAGTTAGGATTGGGATTGGGGCATAGTATGACGCTATAGTGACCTCTGAGTCAAGGAGGTGACCCACTAGAAAATATAATGGCCCTCTGGGTCCCAGATCCCTGCCTTGGGTGTAAAGGGAGTAGAGCAGTGGAGCGCTTTGAGTACACCTGTGTGTTTAGTTGCGGCAGAAGCCATATAAACCTGTGGGTAGGAAGAGCTGAGATACTACCAACAAAGTAACTCAATCAATCAAAGCATAAATGGTCCTTATTGATCTAGTAAATGCCTGTGAGTTCTCCAAAGTTCCCATTTTCTGTCAAATAAATGCATCTTATCCAATAGAATATAATGAATTCTCTCCATGAGCATCACCGCATCAACTCTGCAGAACTGTGGTCAATGGTACTGTGAGGGATTTCCAATGTAGGGCAATAGCCCATAGGGTGGATATACAAATGCTATGGATTAGCCTCATAACCTCAGTCTGAACTCCCGAGATAGGGGCTCCCAGTAGGCAGGACTGCATAGACAGATTCACCGGAGCACCTGCCACTGCAGAGGCAACTTCAGAAATTTTGTGCCACACCAATGAGAGGCTTGGGCAGGCCCAAAATATATGCACTAGAGTACCAGCAAGGCCACAGCCCCAGAAACAAAGGTGGGACGCCCCTGGATACATGGCATGTAGTCTAGATGGGGTATGATACCATCTGGTTATTACTTTGTGGGCCGTCTCACGGACAGAAAGATCTAGAGCTCTTACACACATTATCCACCATGGAATCCCAATCCTCATCAGAAAAAGTGACATCACTATCAGCCTCCCATTTCTGTCTATAAAGAGGGGGTGAGGGAAAGAAAGTAACCAAAAATTGGCGATACAAATCTGAAATAAGACCCCTGCCCCTAGGAGAGTCACGGCTAATACGTTCAAAAAATGAAATCGGAGATGAAGGTGTAAGACCAAAATGTGAATTAAAAAAAAGTCTAATCTGTCGATAATGATAATATTCACGAAGCGGAATATCAAAAAGTATGCGTAGCATCTCAAAAGTGATACAAGATCCTCCTCTCTGAAAGTCAGATAACCTAATAAAGGACCTATGTCAAGGATTTGTCAACGATCACCCTGTCACGTGTCCCCCACACGCCGCACCCACAGCAACTAGCTAACCGAGACGCGTGCGTGCGGCCGCGACAGGGTGGTAAAGAGGGGATAATAAAGGGATTAACACTTAAATATCTAAAACCGTATATAAGATCAGCCGTGATACCTTTTCACAGCCCGCACTACCTCTGGCCACCACCAGATGGAGACTCCACTCCAATCCAGCTGGTCGACCACACACTGGCCGATACGATCTTACATACAACCTGGTGCCCTGATTAGAGTTGAGGACCAGCTTAGTAATCACACCCTTCTAAGGTCCCTTCAGCTATCCTAGCTTGAACCCCGGTGTTGATAACCCTTCCACTGTCCACACACCCCCACACCAGACGCACCACGAAGGTAGCCTGCCACCACCCAACAGTTTATCCGCAGAACGGTCTGTTGAGACACCACACACACACAGATCTCCGTCTGGCCGATCTGTTACCTTTGCAATCTGCGTGCAATCTGCCCACTCACAGTGCAGTTGCATACAGATTGGCAATGAGCTTAACCGAGCGTTTTAAAGGCACTAAAATACAATACAATCTAGTCTCTCCGATCTAGTCTCTCCGGAGATATGAGCCCGAGCTTAAATACACAGAAGTTCACTAATTAATTTTAAGATTTAATTTCCCAAAAGTGGGCGGGGCATAAAATATGTACAAAATATAACAAGTTACAGAAAATACAAAAGATATAAGAAGACACACAAATGACTAATTACTATAAAATAAAAAGGGAATAAAAAGACAAAATAACACTTTACCCTGCGGCTGGAGCAAGCCAGAAACTTAGCAATCCATTGGTCGATCGAACCAGCTCCGTACGGATCACAAATGTCCAAATGTCCGTGTAACCAATTTATTGGGATTAGGACATGGGCGGGACATTAGTCTTTGGCCAATTGACCCTGGGGGAGGTGGTCCTGACCTGCCCACAAGAGGTACTGTGTAAGGACCTGCCCAAGTTCAATTGGGCCAAGACTGCCATGAACACCAAGTCGGGGATTGGATTTCTGACACCAGCGCGTCAGCCCGATCGCAACAGTACCAAACACCATCAGACTGTCGCACCCCCGCATCATCTAATCATTCCATGCATTTTCCTGGCTTTCTCCCCAAGCCACAAATATGATTTTCATATGCAAATGAAGCGTACAGAATGGCCTACAAGAAGGGAGTATGTTCACCTCTCTGCAACTAATATTTTAGCTTTTATGAGAGATGAAACATCCTTCTATGATGTACTTAAAGAGCTTTCCACATAAGGCAGACAGTCTGTCTGCTGTCCTTCACTCCAAACCTGTTTTCCCAGAAAGTGATAACCTGATTGACACACAAAAGGTGTCACCTCCAGGAACCTGGCTTTTGACTAATTTATGCTAATTAATCTGGATGGTTCTTATTCCTTCTGATGATGTACGTGTGATACGAAACGCGCGTCAAGGAGGAGCCCTTGCTAGCCGTGACGTCAAGCCGCCGGATCAAGGAGGTCCGGCGGCCACTCTTCTATACCAGCTGGTTAGTGTGTCCTTCATGATATCCTTAGTGCACAAGGATTGATTTTATTTTCATACTCATGTTAAGTGTTTTGCTCTAATATTCAATAAATCCGTTTTAAATTTGATTTAAATACTACACTATGGGTATTCCTTTTTGCTCCACATCGAGCATTTGATCCCTCAGGACCACCAGGTGACTATCCTAAGGCCCAGAGTAACGTTCAGCCTATCCTGTTTGGAGCCTGGTCTACCATAAGGAACCCCCAGATGTGTTACCCCTCATCACGGAACTACCTGTTCAGAGCTTCCTTCCATCTACAGCCGGAGTGATCCTTGGTGTATGAGATATAAACGCACAATTTAAATTGTGCTTCCGGTGAGTGCGCAATTTATTCATTTTTTCTGCACAACGCCGGACTATATACATCAGAAGGATCTTATCAAGATACATCTATCTGTGCTGTTTCAATTACTGGACTATATTGTACATTTATATTGTGCGTTCTCATTGTGAAGTAAAGCCGTGTGGAGTACACGTCATTACTTCCCCCCTTTGTTTTCATCTCGTGGGAAGGTCACATATAATATATGTGGCCTACATTAGTTGACATTAAGTAAGGGATATCGCACTACCTCATATACTAGTGCAGTCATATATCATCTAGCACTGCACTATTTGTTTTATACATCTTCACGGGGGACAGATCTTGGGGGGGGGGGAAATGACAAGGGGGGCAGATCTTCACGGGGTACTGATCTTGGGGGGGTAATGACAAGGGGGGCAGATCTTCACGGGGGGACTGATCTTGCTGGGGGGGAATGACAAGGGGGGCACATCTTCATGGGGGACAGATCTTGGGGGGGGGGAAATGACAAGGGGGGCAGATCTTCACGGGGGACTGATCTTGGGGGGGTAATGACAAGGGGGGCAGATCTTCACGGCGGACTGATTTTGCTGGGGGGAATGACAAGGGGGGGCAGATCTTCATGGGGGACTGATCTAGCTGTGGTTATGGACAAGGGGGGCACATCTTCACGTGCCACATTATTGGTATCAGTTGGGGGAGGAATAGTGCCCCATGGTTGGTGTTAGTGGGATAAATAGTGCCCCATCATTAGTATCAGTGACACCAATGATGGGGCACTATTGCTCCCACTTACACCAAAGACACTTAACATGCTGACCCCTGCGCCAGGGTAGGTGCTGCTGGAGGCAGCATACCTGGTTGCAGCAGCACCATCTGCACAGCACACTTACCGGGCGGTCAGCTGTCCTCTTTCATTCACTCTGGCTGCTCCCTCACTCGATGCTGTGGGTCCGTTCGGCTCCGGCTCCTTGCATGTGATTGGCCGCCTGTGTGCCTTTCCTGAGCTACAGTTCTGTTGCCCAATCACCGGTGAGGAGGCGGAGCCGAGCAGCAGCGCGAACATGAAGTGAGGGAGCGGGCGGAGTGAATGAAGGAGCAGCGCTTCCTGGACTGCATCATCGTGGGACTGGGACACGGAACCAGGTAAGACACAGCAGACCCCTTCCCGCTCCGGTACACAGTGTCCTTTCCATTGGATGGGGTGGCGGCAGCACCGAGCCAACCCCCTAAAAAGTTCCACCCTAGGTAAATGCCTTGTTTGCCTCGCAACAAATTCGCCCCTGGGTACAGTGACATGGTAGGGGGAGAGTTCAAATTTGAGTGGGGCAATGATATGGGGGTTGGCAGTGATATGGGGGGGCATTACATATGAGGCACATTGACATGTGGTGGCAGTGACATGGTGGGGCTTGACATGGGGAGGACAGTGACATATGGTGTTGCCTGACATGGGGAGGACAGTGAAATGTGAGGGGGCAGTGACATGGGGAGGACAGTGACATGTGAGGGGGCAGTGACATGGTAGGTCCTGACATGGTGAGGAAAGTGACATATGGGCGGACAGTGACATGGTGGGTCCTGACATGGGGAGGACAGTGACATTGGGGGGTCAGTGACATGGGGAGGACAGTGACATTGGGGGGTCCTGACATGGGGAGGACAGTGACATGTGAGGGGGCAGTGACATGGTAGGTCCTGACATGGGGAGGAAAGTGATATATGGGCGGACAGTGACATGATGGGTCCTGACATGGGGAGGACAGTGACATTGGGGGGTCAGTGACATGGGGAGGACAATTACAATGACATGGGGAGGACAGTGACATTGGGGGGTCAGTGACATGGGGAGGACAATTACAATGACATGGGGAGGACAGTGACATTGGGGGGTCAGTGACATGGGGAGGACAGTGACATTGGGGGGTCAGTGACATGGGGAGGACAATTACAATGACATGGGGAGGACAGTGACATTGGGGGGTCAGTGACATGGGGAGGACAATTACAATGACATGGGGAGGACAGTGACATTGGGGGGTCAGTGACATGGGGAGGACAATTACAATGACATGGGGAGGACAGTGACATTGGGGGGTCAGTGACATGGGGAGGACAATTACAATGACATGGGGAGGACAGTGACATTGGGGGGTCAGTGACATGGGGAGGACAATTACAATGACATGGGGAGGACAGTGACATTGGGGGGTCAGTGACATGGGGAGGACAATTACAATGACATGGGGAGGACAGTGACATGGGGAGGACAGTGACATTGGGGGGTCAGTGACATGGGGAGGACAATTACAATGACATGGGGAGGACAGTGACATTGGGGGGGTCAGTGACATGGGGAGGACAGTGACATTGGGGGGTCAGTGACATGGGGAGGACAATTACAATGACATGGGGAGGACAGTGTGGTTGAGTTGTAGTCTGGATGTCGGTCAGTCTGTGTTGTCAGTTGCTTGTGCCCATGTTTTATGATCAGTTGTGGAGTGTTGCTCGTGTTTGCTAGGAGTCTGTGTTTTTGTTTGGGGTGCAGGAAATGTTTCATTTTGTCCTGTAATCAGGTTGAGGTGACGTGTGTCAGGTTGTCAGTCTGTTGTTTCTGTTCTGTTGGATTGGGATCATCCTTGGACTTCTGTAGGTAGATATGGGGGGGTGTCAGGCTGCTTGCGGTGTTGCTCTGTAATTATTGGGTGTCATGGCCGGTGTGTTTAGTCTTCATGCTGTTGTATGTTACATTGTTCATGTATGTCTGTTATCCTGTGAAATATCATTGTTCTATGTGTTGGTTTCTAACTCTTCTCTTTGTTCTCTGTTTTAGGTCCAGGCTTTGTTGGCTGTATACGGCATTGTTGTTGCTATTGGGTGTGCCCTTGCAGATCTTCAATGGTCACATCAACCTGTGACAGGACGTGTACTTATCCATGTGGATAGAGAACTTGGCTGATAATGGTGTATCCAGATCACCTTTCCAGAATTCTGCTCCTGTGACTTCTGGATAATTCATCTCCTTCATCTGTTTTCAGGCATCAATGTCTCACCTTGCAATAGTGTAGCCTACTTCCTCTGGTCAATAGCAGGAATAGACTGACCATTTTTAAACTCGGGCACTGCCCCAGGGCCAGGGGACAGTAGGGGGCCCCATGAGATGCCCCTGGTACCTTTTCCATAGGCTTTTTTGTTTGGGCAAGGACACAGGGGCCCCATGAGTGGTTAGTCCACCCCTGGCCAACAGTGAGAAAAAATAAATGAATGGACTATTGTTGTTATAGCAGTATTCAAGCATTCATTTATTGTTTAATGTGTTTTTTTTTATCTTTTATATGATTTAAAATATATTTTCTAACATTTTTTGAAATCAAATGTTTTTTGTTTCACCAATAAAAGGGCCATGGCCTATTGTATCCTACTATCTAGTCATGTTTTGTATGTATCAACATTGTTATGGCTGATATTTAGATTTATGTTGTGCTTATCCACTTGTTGTCTGCAAGGTTTTACCTCCATGACGACAGCCTTTCTAGCTATTCATTACAGCGCTACTTTAACTGGCCGTTGCAGAGTCATGTAATATTGTAATAACATTGAATTTGATTACCAATATATATATAAATATTATTTTTATTATTTATTTACTTTGTATTATTTTGCATCACCACTGTTTATTTTCCATGATAAATTGATTTTAAAGGCTTACGTTCTTTCAGCTTCATGCATTGTATGCATGCATTACAAAACATGTATGCTGCAGTACACCCATCCCTGCCAACCCCCCCCCCCCACAATATTTACTTGATCCCCATTGATATCAATGAATGGCCACAACAGCCTTGGCTGTCCCTTTTCTCTGCCTTGTCATTGGCTCCCACTGCTGTAAATCCCAGGCAGTCATGTAATGAAGTAAGAGGAGGCGTGGCCAAGCCGTGGCCTGTGTGTGAATGGACACATGGACCATCATCTTGCCAATGCACCTGCTTGGGTGTCTCCATAGGAAGTTAAGTATCAATTTTTTTCTTAGTTTCAAAAGAAAATTAAACTTTCATATAGATTTTGAAAAGACTGGAAATATGTAAAATTAAAAAATACTTTCTACTCCAATAAAATCCTATTTCTTTAGATGAATGTAGGCAATAATGGATCATCCGACATGTCTTTTCTATGTGTTATTAATTGGTTGGGGGGAACAATACAGTCTATAACTATGTTCTATACAATATATCTGATCATTCGTCAGTCATGATGAACTCTTGTCTTCTTTTTCTCGAGGCTCTAAAATGCCCAAATGATATCTGTATGGAAATTAGAATCTTTTTTTTTTCTTTTTTTTTTGTTGTGAAAATGTTTTGATTAACTAATTGCCAACAGCAGATATCCGAATGACGGCTACACTGCGTCCGGCCAGTTCTGGGTGGACATCATATGACGTCCTCCCAGAACGCGCTCTCCTGGGCGCCCCCTGGTCCGCACACCCGGCGATCTCCGTGATCGCTGTGTTCTACGTACACGGCTGATCATGTAATGTGTTAAAAGGCCAATTATGCCTGGATTTCAGCACCTGATCAGCCGTGTACAATGACACACTGATCACCGGGAAATGCCATTGCAGGTTCTCTTTCCTCACGCTGTCAGAGCACCAGGAAAGTACTGACGAGAACCGGCAGTTGTCAGAGCGGGGATCGGCACCGATTATTAGGCCAGTGATGATCAGTGCCCAGCAGTGCCACCCACCAGTTACGCCCACCTGTGCCTAGCACTGCACCAATCTGTACACCCACCTGTGTCAGCCACCTGTGCCCAGCAGTGTACCCACCAGTGCCACCCACCTGTGCCCACCAGTGCCACCCACCTCTGCCCACCAGTGCCACCCACCTGTGTCCACCAGTGCCACCCACCTGTGCCCATCAGTGCAGCCCAGCGGTTGCACCAGTCAGCGCCCAACAGTGATGCCAGTCAGTGCCACCTATCAGTGCTGTCTATCAGTACCCATTATCAGTGCTGCCTATCTGTGCTACCTCATTAATGCTGCTTATCAGTGCCATTGAGTGCTGCTTATCAGTGCCCATCACTGCTGCCTATCAGTGCCCATCACTGCTGCCTATCAGTGCCCATCACTGCTGCCTATCAGTGCCCAGCAGTGCTGCCTATCAGTGCTCAGCAGTGCTGCCTATCAGTGCCCATCAGTGCTGTCTATCAGTGCTGTCTATCAGTGCCCAGCAGTGCTGTCTATCAGTGCTGTCTATCAGTGCCCAGCAGTGCTGCCTATCAGTGCCCAGCAGTGCTGCCGATCAGTGCTGCCTCATCAACGTACATCATTGACGGAGAAAATTTACCTTTTTTAAAAAATTGTATAATAGAAACAAAGCAAGTTTTTTTTTTTTTGTTTGCACTTTCTTTTTTTATATTGCAAAAAGTAAAGTGCCCAGCAGTCCTTAAATACCACCAAAAGAAAGCTCTATTTGTGAGAAAAAGATAACCATTTCATATGGGTACAATCTTGCATGACCGCGCAATTGTCATTCAAAGTGCAACAGCGCTGAAAGCTGAAAATTGCCCGGTAAAGAAGGAGGTATAAGTGCCGGTAGGGAAGGAGGTACAAGTGCCCGGTAGGGAAGGAGGTACAAGTGCCCGGTAGGGAAGGAGGTACAAGTGCCCGGTAGGGAAGGAGGTACAAGTGCCCGGTAGGGAAGGAGGTATAAGTGCCGGTAGGGAAGGAGGTACAAGTGCCGGTAGGGAAGGAGGTATAAGTGCCGGTAGGGAAGGAGGTATAAGTGCCGGTAGGGAAGGAGGTACAAGTGCCGGTAGGGAAGGAGGTATAAGTGCCGGTAGGGAAGGAGGTACAAGTGCCGGTAGGGAAGGAGGTATAAGTGCCGGTAGGGAAGGAGGTATAAGTGCCGGTAGGGAAGGAGGTACAAGTGCCCGGTAGGGAAGGAGGTATAAGTGCCCGGTAGGGAAGGAGGTACAAGTGCCCGGTAGGGAAGGAGGTATAAGTGCCCTGTAGGGAAGGAGGTATAAGTGCCCGGTAGGGAAGGAGGTACAAGTGCCCGGTAGGGAAGGAGGTACAAGTGCCCGGTAGGGAAGGAGGTATAAGTGCCCGGTAGGGAAGGAGGTATAAGTGCCCGGTAGGGAAGGAGGTACAAGTGCCCGGTAGGGAAGGAGGTACAAGTGCCCGGTAGGGAAGGAGGTATAAGTGCCGGTAGGGAAGGAGTTACAAGTGCCGGTAGGGAAGGGGGTACAAGTGCCGGTAGGGAAGGAGGTATAAGTGCCGGTAGGGAAGGAGGTATAAGTGCCCGGTAGGGAAGGAGGTACAAGTGCCGGTAGGGAAGGAGGTATAAGTGCCGGTAGGGAAGGAGGTACAAGTGCCGGTAGGGAAGGGGTTACAAGTGCCCGGTAGGGAAGGGGTTACAAGTGCCCGGTAGGGAAGGGGTTACAAGTGCCCGGTAGGGAAGGAGGTATAAGTGCCGGTAGGGAAGGAGGTATAAGTGCCCGGTAGGGAAGGAGGTATAAGTGCCGGTAGGGAAGGAGGTATAAGTGCCGGTAGGGAAGGGGTTACAAGTGCCCGGTAGGGAAGGAGGTATAAGTGCCGGTAGGGAAGGAGGTATAAGTGCCCGGTAGGGAAGGAGGTATAAGTGCCGGTAGGGAAGGAGGTATAAGTGCCCGGTAGGGAAGGAGGTATAAGTGCCGGTAGGGAAGGGGTTACAAGTGCCCGGTAGGGAAGGAGGTATAAGTGCCGGTAGGGAAGGAGGTATAAGTGCCGGTAGGGAAGGAGGTATAAGTGCCGGTAGGGAAGGAGGTATAAGTGCCGGTAGGGAAGGAGGTATAAGTGCCGGTAGGGAAGGAGGTACAAGTGCCCGGTAGGGAAGGAGGTACAAGTGCCGGTAGGGAAGGAGGTACAAGTGCCGGTAGGGAAGGAGATACAAGTGCCGGTAGGGAAGGGGTTACAAGTGAATGTGGAAGAAACATATTATTATTATTATTATTATTATTAATAAATGTCCCCCGTGTAGTACGGGGTCATCCTCTGACTGGTGGAGTCTGATCTTGTGTGCTGACTCTTGTCATTATCTTTTCATTTAAATTGAACTCATTTTTTTGCAACATTTAAACATGTAACATGTTAGGAACGTTGTGCTCACCCTTCAATGTTGTCCTACAAGATCATCAATTCCATCTGTATCTGTTATCCTGTGTAATTCTTTATCCCCTCACTGACATGTCCTGTTTTATGTCATGCATTTAGGGTGCAGGCTGCCGTGGCAACCAAACATTGGCTCAAACACCCCTCCCCCCACAACCAGAGAGACACTGACCCCCCCCCCTTCAACCACAAAGAGAGCCTGACATTGAACAACAAGACCCCACCCCTACCCGAGAGAGCCCTCCACTACCACCACTCCCCATACACTGGCAACACCCCTCCCCCCACAACCAGAGAGACACTGACCCCCCCCCTTCAACCACAAAGAGAGCCTGACATTGAACAACAAGACCCCACCCCTACCCGAGAGAGCCCTCCACTACCACCACTCCCCATACACTGGGAACACCCCTCCCCCCACAACCAGAGAGACACTGACCCCCCCTAGAGAGATGATGTCATGAAGATGAGGTAACACTAGGGGAAAGGCTGCTGATGAGGTCATCATCATACATATGTCTGCAGAAAGCAACACCTTGTCATAAGATCAACAGCTGCCATCTGCTAATTTCACCTCTTCAAAAACAAGACAAAATGTTTTTCTATCAGAATACTTCTCATTGCAATCCCAAGTAAACATTTCTCTTTACCATTGTGTCATTTATAAACTACATTCATGTCACATGCAGGGGCCAAATCACCATTTGGAAACTCGGCCAGTGCCCGAGGGCCCGGGGTCAGTATGGGGTCCCATGAGATGCCCCTGGTACCTTTTTCATAGTCTATTTTGGAGTTTGGCCAAGGACACAATGGCCCCATGGTCCCCTATTGCCCAGGGGCCCCATGAGTTGTCAGTTTGCCCCTGGTAACCTAGTACTATATGAAATGAACATTGATGAGACAATGCCACCCACCTTTGTCACCAACCTGTGCCCATCAGTGCCACCCACCAATGCTCATCAGTGCAGCCCAGTAGTTCTGCCACTCCTTGCCCAGCAGTAGCCCCAGTCAGTGACACCAGTCAATGCCGCCTAGCAGTGCCGCCTATCCGCGCCATCTCATTAGTGCTGTCTATGAGTGCCCTTCAGTGCTGACTATCAGTGCCGCCTATCATTGCCCATAAGTGATGCCTATCAGTGCCGCATCATCAACACACATCAGTGAAGGAGAAAAATTACCAGTTTTCACAATGTTTTAATAGAAACATAGAAATGTTTCGGGGGCACTATTATTGATTATAGAGCAAACAGTTAAACACACAGTGGAGAGTACATACCACGAAAAGAAGGTTGTATTTGGGACAAAAAATGATAAAACTTCAGATGGGTACAGTTCTGCATGAACAACCAATTGTAATTGAAAGTGCGGCAGCGCATAAAGCTGAAAATTGTCGGGGGCAGGAAGGGGTAGAAGTGCCCTGTAGGCAGGAAGGGAGTAGAAGTGCCCGGTGGGCAGGAAGGGGGTAGAAGTGTCCTGTAGGAAGGAAGGGGGTAGAAGTGTCCTGTGGGCAGGAAGGGAGTAGAAGTGCCCTGAAGGCAGGAAGGGAGTAGAAGTGCCTTGTAGGCAGGAAGGGGGTAGAAGTGTCCTGTAGGCAGGAAGGGGGTAGAAGTGTCCTGTAGGCAGGAAGGGGGTAGAAGTGTCCTGTAGGCAGGAAGGGAGTAGAAGTGTCCTGTAGGCAGGAAGGGGGTAGAAGTGTCCTGTAGGCAGGAAGGGAGTAGAAGTGCCCTGTAGGCAGGAAGGGGGTAGAAGTGTCCTGTAGGCAGGAAGGGGTAGAAGTGCCCTGTAGGCAGGAAGGGGGTAGAAGTGTCTTGTAGGCAGGAAGGGGGTAGAAGTGTCCTGTAGGCAGGAAGGGGGTAGAAGTGTCCTGTAGGCAGGAAGGGGTAGAAGTGCCCTGTAGGCAGGAAGGGGGTAGAAGTGCCCGGTAGGCAGGAAGGGGGTAGAAGTGTCCTGTAGGCAGGAAGGGGGTAGAAGTGGCCTGTAGGCAGGAAGGGGGTAGAAGTGTCCTGTAGGCAGGAAGGGGGTAGAAGTGTCCTGTAGGCAGGAAGGGGTAGAAGTGTCCTGTAGGCAGGAAGGGGGTAGAAGTGTCCCTGTAGGCAGGAAGGGAGTAGAAGTGTCCTGTAGGCAGGAAGGGGGTAGAAGTGCCCTGTAGGCAGGGAGGGGGTAGAAGTGCCCTGTAGGCAGGAAGGGGGTAGAAGTGCCCAGTGGGCAGGGAGGGGGTAGAAGTGCCCAGTGGGCAGGGAGGGGGTAGAAGTGTCCTGTAGGCACGGAGGGGGTAGAAGTGCCCGGTAGGCAGGAAGGGGGTAGAAGTGTCCTGTAGGCAGGGAGGGGGTAGAAGTGTCTGGTAGACAGGAAGGGGGTAGAAGTGCCTTGTAGGCAGGAAGGGGGTAGAAGTGCCCGGTAGGCAGGAAGGGGGTAGAAGCTGAAAATTGTCGGGGGCAGGAGGGGGGTAGAAGTGTCCAGTGGGCAGGAAAGGGATAGAAGTGTCCTGTAGGCAGGAAGGGGGTAGAAGTGTCCTGTAGGAAGGAAGGGGGTAGAAGTGTCCTGTGGGCAGGAAGGGGTAGAAGTGCCCTGAAGGCAGGAAGGGAGTAGAAGTGCCCTGTAGGCAGGAAGGGGGTAGAAGTGTCCTGTAGGCAGGAAGGGGGTAGAAGTGTCCTGTAGGCAGGAAGGGAGTAGAAGTGTCCTGTAGGCAGGAAGGGGGTAGAAGTGTCCTGTAGGCAGGAAGGGGGTAGAAGCGCCCGGTAGGCGGGAAGGGGGTAGAAGTGCCCGGTAGGCAGGAAGGGGGTAGAAGTGCCCTGTAGGCGGGAAGGGGGTAGAAGTGCCCTGTAGGCGGGAAGGGGGTAGAAGTGCCCTGCAGGCAGGAAGGGGGTAGAAGTGCCCGGCAGGCAGGAAGGGGGTAGAAGTGCCCTGTAGGCAGGAAGGGGGTAGAAGTGCCCGGTAGTTAGGAAGGGGGTAGAAGTGCCCAGTAGTTAGGAAGGGGGTAGAAGCGCCCTGTAGGCAGGAAGGGGGTAGAAGCGCCCGGTAGGCAGGAAGGGGGTAGAAGCGCCCGGTAGGCAGGAAGGGGGTAGAAGCGTCCTGTAGGCAGGAAGGGGGTAGAAGTGCCCATTAGGCAGGAAGGGGGTAGAAGTGCCCGGTAAGCGAGGGGTTAATGGAATTAGGTATCCATTCAATGTATCCTCTGATAATCATAGAGGCCATGAAATAATGTATCACTTTAATTCATGATACTGCAGAATGTGAAATTGTAGCCACTGAAATATCGGGGTGCCAATTGTGACCCCTAAATTTCTGTAACACGACCTACCAACCACAGACATCCACAACAAAACTACCACAAACAATTATTGACAGACTTCCGCCCCTTCTGCCATAAACAGCACCCCTACCAAAGTAACACCATCAAGTGACAGAACTGCAACTGCACTGACATCCGTGTGCCCATATGAATGGCGTAGTGTGCAAAGGGTTATATATTGTGTACATGTGCCCCCCCTTGTCATCCCCCCAGCAAGATCAGTCCCCCGTGTAGATGTGCCCCCCTTGTCATTTCCCCCCAGCAAGATCAGTCCCCCGTGAAGATGTGCCCCCCATGTCATTCCCCCCAGCCAGATCAGTCCCCCGTGAAGATCTGCCCCCCTTGTCATTCCCCCCCAGCAAGATCAGTCCCCCGTGAAGATGTGCCCCCCTTGTCACTCCCTCCAGCAAGATCAGTCCCCCGTGAAGATCTGCCCCCCTTGTCATTCCCCCCCAGCAAGATCAGTCCCCCATGAAGATCTGCACCCATTGTCATTACCCCCCCCTCACCCAAGGATCAGTACCCCGTGAAGATCTGCCCCCCATTGACGCAAACATCCCCCCCTAGCAATAAGCTCAGTCTCCCTTGCTGCAAATCCCCACCCCCATGTGACTGGCACCCACGTGTAACTGCACCACCAAAACATGTTATGGCCCCCCAATATCACTGATCCCCCCACATGTGACTGTACTTGCCATGTCACCCCCCAAGCAGCTTGGCGACATCAGGATCGTCAGCAGCAGTGATCCGAGGGATGTGACTCCTGTAATATCGGGATCGTCAGCAGCAGTGATCCGAGGGATGTGACTCCTGTAATATCAGGATCGTCAGCAGCAGTGATCCGAGGGATGTGACTCCTGTAACATCGGGATCGTCAGCAGCAGTGATCCGAGGGATGTGACTCCTGTAATATCGGGATCGTCAGCAGCAGTGATCCGAGGGATGTGACTCCTGTAATATCGGGATCGTCAGCAGCAGTGATCCGAGGGATGTGACTCCTGTAATATCGGAATCGTCAGCAGCAGTGATCCGAGGGATGTGACTCCTGTAACATCGGGATCGTCAGCAGCAGTGATCCGAGGGATGCGACTCCTGTAACATCGGGATCGTCAGCAACAGTGATCCGAGGGATGCGACTCCTGTAACATCGGGATCGTCAGCAGCAGTGATCCGAGGGATGTGACTCCTGTAATATCGGGATCGTCAGCAGCAGTGATCCGAGGGATGTGACTCCTGTAATATCGGGATCGTCAGCAGCAGTGATCCGAGGGACGTGACTCCTGTAATATCGGGATCGTCAGCAGCAGTGATCCGAGGGATGTGACTCCTGTAATATCGGGATCGCCAGCAGCAGTGATCCGAGGGATGTGACTCCTGTAACATCGGGATCGTCAGCAGCAGTGATCCGAGGGATGTGACTCCTGTAACATCAGGATCGTCAGCAGCAGTGATCCGAGGGATGCGAACCCTGTAACATCGGGATCGTCAGCAGCAGTGATCCGAGGGATGCGACTCCTGTAACACCGGGATCGTCAGCAGCAGTGATCCGAGGGATGCGACTCCTGTAACATCGGGATCGTCAGCAGCAGTGATCCGAGGGATGTGACTCCTGTAATATCAGGATCGTCAGCAGCAGTGATCCGAGGGATGTGACTCCTGTAATATCGGGATCGTCAGCAGCAGTGATCCGAGGGATGTGACTCCTGTAATATCAGGATCGTCAGCAGCAGTGATCCGAGGGATGTGACTCCTGTAACATCGGGATCGTCAGCAGCAGTGATCCGAGGGATGTGACTCCTGTAATATCGGGATCGTCAGCAGCAGTGATCCGAGGGATGCGACTCCTGTAATATCAGGATCGTCAGCAGCAGTGATCCGAGGGATGTGACTCCTGTAATATCAGGATCGTCAGCAGCAGTGATCCGAGGGATGTGACTCCTGTAACATCAGGATCGTCAGCAGCAGTGATCCGAGGGATGCGACTCCTGTAATTGCAATCCAGCATGAAAGGAGTTAACACTTTCTCAGAGCGAGATCGCTGATCGTCTGCTTATGCCTGAAACTGGCACATGCGCAGATACATCAAGGGGGGCAGATCCTCAGCTTCCATATCAGACTAAGGGAAAATGGCCGCTGGAGGAGGGACAGGCGGGCTACAACAAAATGGAGGAGGGAGATCTAACCCACTGCACTGTAATGTGATAACTGTGTTTCATTGATAATAGACCAGGAAAAAATTGCCACCAAAGGAGGTACAGGTGGTCTACAAGAAAATGTAGGAGGGAGATCTAATCCACTGCACTGTAATGTGATAAATGAGATATAAATGAAATTAGACCAAGGGAAAATGGCCACCAAATAAAGGACAGACAAGCTACAACATAATGGCGCCCGATTAGTCTATTAAGGATTATAATGGTATATATAGGCAGCTGTACGTCCGATGGCCAACTCCTGAGGAAGTCACGTGATGTGATGTAACATGTAGAGTGGGACAATGACGTCAAGCTGTTAAATGAGAAGATTACGAGCCGCCATCATCTTTTGCTTTTCAGGTTTTTTTCCTGTTGTTTTATTCTATTCAGCTTTTTTTGTACCAGCACCATCTAGTGTCTGCTCTCCATACTGCACCCTCTGTATAAATCTGTCTGCAGTTACTTCCTGTCTGGTGTCACTTCCTGTCTGTGTCACTTCCTGTCCTGAGAACACTTTCTTCCTCTCAGCCATTTTAGATCAGCTTCAAGAAGGTCCAACAGAATCGGTCTCCATCCTGAACACATGGCCACCATAGGGCCAGCATGGGATCTTCTCCATGTCAGAGCACATGGGTAAGTCAGGTGGATCTCCTATTTCTTGTCCCGGCTCCTGTCCCTGCTACAGACGGACCAATCATCTATGACTGAACCTTCCTCCTCGTCATCGATGATCTGGGTGTATTATTATTATTTATTCCAGGTACTTATATAGCGCCGTCAGTTTACATCTATATTGTACATTCCCATCAGTCCCCGCCCCCGAGGAGCGTACAATCTAGGGGCCCTAACTCACATTCATACATACACATACTAGGGACAACATAGGAGACAATTCACCTCCCAGCATGTCTTTGTAGTGTGGGAGGAAACTATAGTACTTGGAGAAAACCCACGCAGGCACAGGGAGAACATGCAAACTCCAGGCAGGTGGTGCCATGGTTGGGATTTGAACCAACAACCCGAGTACTGCCAGGAGGAAGTGCTAACCACTCAGCCACTGTGCTGCCCCGTGCTGTATATATCTCAGCATGTACTTCTCAGTGTTGGTTTCCTCCTCATTGCCGGCCATTAAATGGGCCTCAGAATGGCTCCGGTATTCCCTCCTAGGAAGGACATTCAGGCCGATCTCCCACCATGTTCCTCTGATGTGTCCGAGACAGAATAACAGGAGAGACACCAGGAGAACCCGCTGGGACCTGACACTCCGAGAACCAGAGTTATGGTGGAGTATAGACCCTTCCTGAGATACTCCTCCCTGGGAACGGTCATACCTCCGTACTCCTCTCCTGTACGTACCCATCACTGTCATACCTCCGTACTCCTCTCCTGTACATACCCATCACTGTCATACCTCCGTACTCCTCTCTTGTACATACCCATCACTGTCATACCTCCGTACTCCTCTCCTGTACACACCCATCACTGTCATACCTCTGTACTCCTCTCCTGTACATACCCATCGCTGTCATACCTCCGTACTCCTCTCCTGTACGTACCGATCACTGTCATACCTCCGTACTCCTCTCCTGTACGTACCCATCACTGTCATACCTCCGTACTCCTCTCCTGTACGTACCCATCACTGTCATACCTCCGTACTCCTCTCCTGTACGTACCCATCACTGTCATACCTCCGTACTCCTCTCCTGTACGTACCCATCACTGTCATACCTCCGTACTCCTCTCCTGTACATACCCATCACTGTCATACCTCCGTACTCCTCTCCTGTACATACCCATCACTGTCATACCTCCGTACTCCTCTCCTGTACCTACCCATCACTGTCATACCCCCCACACTCCTCTCCTGTACATACCCATCACTGTCATACCTCCGTACTCCTCTCCTGTACATACCCATCACTGTCATACCTCTGTACTCCTCTCCTGTACATACCCATCACTGTCATACCTCCGTACTCCTCTCCTGTACATACCCATCACTGTCATACCTCCGTACTCCTCTTCTGTACATACCCATCACTGTCATACCTCCGTACTCCTCTCCTGTACATACCGATCACTGTCTTACCTCCACACTCCTCTCCTGTACATACCCATCACTGTCATACCTCCGTACTCCTCTCCTGTACATACCCATCACTGTCATACCTCCGTACTCCTCTCCTGTACATACCCATCACTGTCATACCTCCGTACTCCTCTCCTGTACATACCCATCACTGTCATACCTCCGTACTCCTCTCCTGTACATACCCATCACTGTCCTACCTCCGTACTCCTCTCCTGTACATACCCATCACTGTCATACCTCCGTACTCCTCTTCTGTACATACCCATCACTGTCATACCCCCCCACACTCCTCTCCTGTACATACCGATCACTGTCATACCTCCGTACTCCTTTCCTGTACATACTACCCACCATCGTATCATCTGCAACTCCTCTCTTACATTTACTACCTGCAGTTATGCTCTTCTTCTTAAATTGGGGAATAACTCGATGACTTACATACTTTTCGGACCTTGTGAAATATTCTTGGCTGTTTTGAAAATAATACACTTTAATTTGTATTAAATGATAAATCCTGCCTCATCTCTGCCTCTCTACCTGCAGCCTAACAATGAGGCGTGCATGCAGCCACTGATCTATTTCTGGCTTTTGTCTCTCAGACATTCTAATGTTCATTTCTCCAAACGTCCTCCAGGACATCCTTCCTGAGACAGAGCTCCTCCCTCTCGGACAGGAAACACATAAGCACAGTACTATAAAAGGCGGACCACCAGGCCTCCCTCCTGAGTTTTTAGTGTTTCCTCTGCAAGGATGGGTGCAGTCATCAAGGAACTGATTGTCGAAGCCCTGGGCCCTAGAGCTTGCTGGTGGCTCCTGGTCTGTCTTACTTCCTCCTGCCCGATGTGATCCCTTCAGGGGAAGTGGGGCTGCGCTCCTGATATTTTTCCATGCCTCAGTGGATGATGACCATCGGGTGTGTCCTGGGGGATCCAGGACATTTGATGCCTGTCATTCTCCTTCCCGTGCGGGGGGGGCTCCAGCATCCGATGCACAGTGGGGCAGAGTGACTGCCAATCTGGCGTGCGAGTAGCTGCAACTTCTGGGTGCTGTCCAGGTACCAGAAGTTCCTGCTGCGGTGATGTCGTCAACGGGCGCCTGAGACTCGTGGTTCCAGTCTCCATAGCAGCACTAGCATCTGGTTAGGCAGCCAGTCTGGTGTACAGACCCAGCAGAGCCTGTGGCGCCACCACAAGAGGGATGGATGGAAGGCACTGACAGTACTCAGGCATATCCTGGTCATTCAGGCACTGGCTCCTCTAAGGTAAGCTTGGGGACTCTGATGCCTCTTGCTGACCCTGGTGGGCACACTTCCTTTTCTTGCTCCCCCAGCACAGTGGTTTTGTATGAGGGGCCCTGGGCTGATTATTTTCTGTACTGTTTTTTTTCTTGCTTATTGTAGGTTAAAGTCCAGGACAAGGTGCAGAGTCAGACCCCCAAGAAGAAGTGTGCAGTTTGTGCAGCTAAATTGGGTTCAGCTTGGGAAAAACCCTTAAGCTGCAATTGTGTGGCTAGCCTAATTAAGGATAAGTCATTTACAGCGTGCCATAAAGTGCTCACCTCCATTAAGGATGACATGTTGTCTACATTTCAATCCTTTAGATCCCTATTGGAAAAATGCAGCCACCACTGGATCCTTGGACCCAATCGGTGGGTTTGGAGGTAGCAGATGCATTAAAAGGGGAGCAGGACCCAGAGGAGGATCCTAGGTCCCGGGTAGATTCAGGCTCATAAGATGAGGATGGTGAAGTTTGATCCTCCAGAGGTTCCAGGAACAAATTGCCCCTGGAAGATGTGGACAACCCCCTTAAAGCTATCTATGAAACCTTAGAGATCAAGGAGGAGGACGTTTGCCTATCTAAGCATGACCTCATGTATCAAGGTTTGCATGCTAGAAAGACTAGTGTCTTTCCAGTCCATAGTTCCCTGGTTGATACCATTAGGCAGGAATGGGAAAGCCCTGAGAGGAAACCCTTTTTCTCAAGTAATCTTAATAGGAGGTTTCCATTTGAGGATAACTGGTCCCAGCAATGGAACAAGGTTCAGAAATTAGACACCCCCTTATCTAAAGTCTCTAAAAGGACAGACTTAACATTTGAAGATATGGGGGCTCTGAAAGACCCTATGGATAAGAGGGATGAAGTCTTACTCCGCAGGGCCTGGAATTCCACTTCCATCAGCTTTAGGCCAGCTTTCTCGGCTACCTGTGTCACCAGATATCTGGAATGCTGGCTTACACAGTCACTTCTCTCGGCAGGAACCTCCAGGCAGCAAATCCTGAAATAATTTCCTTTGCTGTTTATAGCAGTTGGTTTCCTTGTGGATGCCTTGGCCAAGTCAGTTAAGCTAGCGGCTTGAACCTCTGCCCTTGTGAATTCAGCTAAAAGGGCATTTTGGTTAAAAACCTGGGCAGGGAACTCAGCATTCAAACTGCACCTTTGTGCCTTACCCTTTATTGGCGATAATCTTTTTGGTCCAGGTCTTGAGGAGGTTCTGGAATGTACAGCCCATAACAAGAGGACATTCCCAGAGAGTAGGAAAAGGTCCAAAATGACTCCAGATCGTTGTGCAGGTCTGATCTGCAACTACAGGAAACGTTTGGTTGAGGGTATTGCTGCCAAAGGAGGGTCAACCAGTTATTAAGTCCAAAGGTACACATACTTTTTCCTCCCTGCACTGTGAATGTTTACATGTTATGTGCAATCAAACCATGGCAACATCTAATGTTTGTGTAGTATTATGTTCAGCAGACTGTGTTCTTCTATTGTTGTGATTTAGATGACGTTCAGAGCACATTTTATGCCCAATTCATGCAAAACTCCACGTATTCCCAAGGGGTTCACATACTTTTTCTTGCAACTGTATAATGTCACAATATAGGTGCTGCCAGGGTGCCCAAATCTGTTATATCTCCCTCCCAAATATAGTACATTTCAGCCCCTCAAATAAAGTGCATTCCAGTCCCAATTTCATTAGCCAGTTTCCCCCAATTCCCTTAGCACATTGTAATTTAATTAATAAAGCTCAGCTCCCATTTCAGTAGTTGTTTCCCCCCTGTCAGGATGACCTTCCCCCCCCCCCCTGCTGCCTCTCGTCCTGCCGCGGCTTTTTGAAGCCGAACCACGCAGGACAAGAGGTGTGGCTCCTCTCACCTCCGCCACTATCTTCTCCCCATCCTGCGAGGCATTAGGGGAAAAGATAGTGAGGTTCACACCTGTCTGCGGAGAGGTACGAACCTCCTGCGGAGAGGTTCTAGACCGCGGTGTCAGAATGACGCCGCACGGTCCCGACATCTGCACTGCATGCACAGGGAGTTCCCGCTCTTGCGGATGCCACCGGACAAAGGCAGCGCTCCGTGTCCAGGGGGGCGTGCCTCATTGCCGAGCAACGAGGCTCACTGCCCACGGCCCGCCCGCCATTGCCAGGACGACCAAGAAGCGTCCTGCATCGGTTTAAGAGACCGATGACAGGCTCTTCCCGGTCATCCATTTCACTGGCAAGCCACCGAGGGATCCCAGATGAGACGGGACTCTTGTGGCCACTCTGCATACACCCCCCCAACGGATAAGGGGAGCTGCCGCACTGCACACCCCAAAGCTAAGGGGGAGAATCATGCCAGCTGCCCACCGCAAGCCCCAGAGAAGGGGGAGACCTCCACAAGCTGCCACTCTGCAAGCCCCAAGGATAGCGGGAGAACTACACCAGCTGCCTTCTGCAGGCATCTAGGACTCGGGGGGATTATTACCATGGACTATGCCACGCATACTCCGGTTTCAGGGCAAGTACTTGATGGCATACTGCCTTGCTCCCTTGTGGACCCGGGCACCCCTGTCTGATCTGTGAGTGAATGCCCCCCTGTTTTCCCTGAACTGTTCTTGTACTCCCTCTCCACCTCCCTGTTTGGATTACAAACTGCTGTAGAGATTTTAACTTTGCCCCTGTGGCTGGACTACAATTATTTTTGGTCCTCTTCTTGCTATTTCCCATACTGGGCACTGCCACCCCCTTGCAATCCCCCATTGAGTGACTGCCATTTGTAATAATAAAGCTTTGTGTGTTTGCCATCTGCCTTGCGTGTTCTGTCCTGCCTACCCTGCGTCACAATATACCTTCCTGTTTCCTCTGCATATTACAGTGTAATGCCACCACTTATGTATGGGGCACTGTTAAACTGCATCTACCCCAGCCCATCCGTATCTTACCGAAACTTAGAGTGGTCTGGGGCTTCCTAACTTTGCTAAATATTTCCAAGCTGCACATCTTGCTCAACTCCCTAATTATCATGCAGTAAAAGTGACCCCCTCCTATGGGTCACTATAGAGTCAGTAGATTGTATCCCCTCATCAGTTGCAAATTTACTATGGCTACACCCAAGAGATCGTCGCTCACTCCAACACCCAATTAATCAACACTACCCATCTATCTGGGACAGTCTAAAGTTCTGATACACCTTACAGTCACCCCATAACCCACTCATGGCATACCTCCTCCATCCAGGCTTTTATCCGGCATGGATGCCTCCATCTTCTTTTCATGCTTGTCCTAGAGCTAGTCTAGTTCAACACCAGACTCCTTTATACCCTTCCAAACCCTCTGTGACTCCAACAAAATCTCTACCTCTGAAATTTTTAGATATCTTCAGATCAAACACTTGTATTGCTCCCACTTACACATGAACACCTCTCTCCCAGACATGACTAGGTTTGGACACATATGTAAATGTGACCCCCATGCCAGACTTTTGATTTCCACCTTATATACACAGTTACCAGCTCCACCACCTTACACTTCCTTACCATATACATCCAAGTGGTAATGGGATTTAAATCTTCATTTGAAAGCGATTGGGCAGACATATGGTCTGCTGCAAAATCCTCCTCCCAAAATATAGTTGCTATGGAGACTAACCACAGCACTCTCATGCACTGGTACCTGGTCCCTGCCCGGATCACTAAATCCATCCCTAATCCCTGACTTGTTTATGTGGCTGCTCTGAAGCAGGTATCCACATTTGGTGGACCTGCCCGGTTGTTCAAACGTATTGGTGCAAAATATTCCATATGCCTACAGTTCTTTATGAAGAAGTTACAGTATATATATCCATCCGGCCACTGCCTCATTTAATAACAAGCCCCAAGAAGTATACCTTATGATGTGGCTCCAAGCTATGGATGGAAGGAAAGGGATCACCCCACCGGCAAGTGAGAAGAGGGGAGCATGAGTCAGAGCAATTCCAGTGTCAGCCAATACAAGTAAGGGGATGGATGCAGTGTGACCAAGTCCCAGTGGGCGGGGTGAAATGCATCAGAGGGCATGGCTAGAATGGCAGCTGAGGCCATTCCTCAACACTGGACTTGGTCGGTTGACCAGCGTCCATTCCTTTACTTGCATAAGGCCCAAGAAGTGACACACTGGCAATTCAAACTACTCCTGTAGGTCACCACCACGGCTTAGCAAACCATAGCGAAGGCCTGGAAATCCCCCCACCTCAATACCACTGAAACTAAGAATAGTGCCACTCGAGCCACAATACATGTCAAAGTAGAAGCCGTCCTATTAGACAGAGTGCATAAAAATGAACAACTATGGCAACCATGGGTTGACCATTTCCTACCCTCAAACTCTGATGAAACCTTACTCTCTTTGTAGTCCTGAGTCCATTAGGTAACCCACTACTCAGTTGCTGCTCTATACAGGCACACACCCTCCCCCCCGGGGACCTCCTCTCCTCCCCCCTTATCTGTACCTCTTTCTTCACTACTCTTGCTCTTATCTCTCCATTGCTCTCTTCCTTTTCACCTTTCCTCTCATTAGCTCTTTATCCCTTATGGGGGTTTTCCCAATTGGGGCAACCTACACTATCAGTTTGAATTTTCAGTGAGGCGGACAGGTCACCCACTCGTCTGCCACTGATATCTGCATACAGGTTGAAGTACTAAATCTATACTCCCACTGTGAGAGTACCAGAAATGATATTATAGAGTATATAACATGTTTCAGTCTCTACATTCACTCCTCCCTTGATACTATAGCACTGTTATCTCTTGCTGATGTTAAAGTAGAGCTCCACCCAAAAGGGGAAGTCCTGCTTCAACTAGTTGCCGACCGCAGGTAGCCAAATGACGACTGCACTGCGGCAGGCCAGTTCTGGGAGGCTGTCATATGACGTCCTCCCAGAATGCGCTCTCCTGCATGCCCCTGGGGGCGCACACCTGGCGATCTCCGTGATTGTTGTGTTCTATGACATGCTGGTCATCGGGAAATGCAATTGCCGGTTCTAGACTGCACTTTCCTGAGGATCGGTGCCCATCAGCGCCACCCACCAGTTCCACCCACAAGTGCCCATCAGTGCCACCCACCTTTGCCCAGCAGTGTCACCAGTCAGTGCCCAGCAGTGCTGCCTATCAGTGACTATCAGTACCCATTATCAGTGCCGCCTAACAGTGCCAGCTCATCAGTGCTGCCTCATCCAACAAGATAAAATGAGTGCTGGATAAACATAGAAATGGAGCAGCTGGCATGAAAGGTAAGAACCTCCAAACCCTCTAATCAATAATAAATAAAACACATGCAGCGCTAAAGGTATGAAAAAATGTAAAATCCTAAATATCATGAATGAAATGTATGTAGATACAATGGATAATATAAAAGTGACCAACTATGATCTCCATATCAATTATAGTGACATAAATAAATACACGCACTGAGGCGTATGGTGGAGTATAGATGTGATAAACGTCCCAAGTTGGCGTTTCAAAGTGCATACGTGAAATATAAAAACGGTTAGTCTCTAATCCGTGTAATCAGTGCTGCCTATCAGTGCCCATCAGTGCTGCCTATCAGTGCCCATCAGTGCCGCCTCATCAACGCACATCAGTGAAGGAGAAAAATTACCTTCAATTTGCAATATTTTATAATAGAAACAAAGAACTTTTTTTTTCAAATGTTTTGCTATTTTTTTGTTTATAGCGCTAAAAATAAAACAGCCATCGGGGGGTAAATACCACCAAAAGAAAGCTCTATTTGTGTGACAAAAATGATAAAAATTTCACACGAGTACAATGTTGCATGACCGCGCAATTGTCATTTAGTGTGGCAACGCTGAAAGCTGGAAATTGGCCTGGTAAGGAAGGGGGTATAAGTGCCTGGTCCGCAAGTGGTTAAGGACCCTACTGGCACCTTTTTGGGGGGGTAACCAAAATTGACAGGTACCCGCTCCCACTTCTGTAAGTGGCTTCCAGTTTGGGGAGCTCATTTAGAAGAAGCCATCAGCTAGAATCAAACTCACTACTCTACAGTATGGTGAAGACCAAGGAGGCCTAGCAATACCAAATGCTAGACTTTATATTATAGCTGCCCAACTTCAACATCTTACCAGGTGGGACTTAGTAGACACATTAGATCCCATCCATCGGTTTCTACTTCCATCAGATACAGATTTCACATCACTCTCACACTTGTTAATGGGCTTCAGATGGCACCAGTGGGAAAGGCATGATCTCTCATATATTTATTCCAGTCTTTTGACTCTTACTGAAGACTTATAGAAAGAAATGGGAAACAGAGAAAATAACAGAGAGTGGTGGGAGGTGATTGTGACCTCCATACCTCTCATCTCTCTGTCCTCTTCACAGAAACTCAGTCATTTCTTTTGCATAGAGCTTTCAGGACTCCAGCTCAGTTGTTCAGCTAGGACAGGAGGGATTTCCCCTTATGACCCCAATTGTAGCGGTGATGTCGAGGATTTGATACACGTTTTGGAGATGTCCAAAATTATTCAAAAAGTGGAACGATATGACCAGTATTGTAATGTAGGTGTTCAATATTCCTCGGGTGTGCCTCTTGGTCTCAATAGAGGAGGAATTATTTACACCTCCTCCTATTACAAGTCATATAGCAATAGTGAGGCTGCTTGACCATAAAAAATATCCCGATCTTGGCTATCATCTCAAACTCCCAGCAGACACCAGTGAATTGAGCAGGTGATCTCCACATCAACATGTGAAAAAACGAACGTATCAACATTGTTATTCCCCCAAGAAATGTATGTCTCTCTAGCAGAACTGGCTGGATACTCCTTGCTCTCTCTTAGTTAGTTCTTCATAGGCTTTTAAAATCTTAGCTCTTTTAGCTCCATAGAAGGAGAACGGCCAGTTGTATCCTACTGAATGGTGACTACATTGGAGACTGATACTTGGAGAATGATCCTGTAGACACAGGCCTCATTGAATGGTGTCCACTATCTATGTACAGTTGTGTTCAAAATAATAGCAGTCAGACATCACTAACCAGATCAATCACTGTTTTTGGTAGAAATGATATTTCTACATGGCAAATAATTTCCTAGCAGGTGTAGTAGAGTCATAGAAATCCAACAGACCCAACAGTCATGACATGCATGCTGCTGATTCTGTGTCATTGAATCACTCATTGAAAGGGGCGTGTTCAAAATAATAGCCGTGTGGAGTTCTATTAGTGAGGTCATTCATTCTTTGAGAAACAGGTGGCAATTATTGCCCTTATTTAAGGAAGGAAGGAAGCAAATGTTGTACATGCTGGTTACAGTGCATTTCTCTCTGAAATTCTGAGGAAAATGGGTCGTTCCAGACATTGTTCAGAAGAACGGCGTACCTTAATTAAAAAGTTGATTGGAGAAGGGAAAACATATAAAGAAGTGCAGAAAATGATCGGCTGCTCAGCTAAAATTATTGCAAATGCTTTAAAATGGCAACCAAAACCTGAAAGACGTGGAAGAAAGCGAAAAACTACCATTGGAATGGATAGAAGAATAGCCAAAATGGGGCGGACTCAGCCAACAATCAGCTCCAGGAAGATGAAAGAAGGTGTGACGTTCCCTGTGAGGAATGTTACATTACATTACATTGAGTTTATATAGCACCAAAGGGTTTGCTCAGCGCTGTACAATAGAGATACTAATAGTTACAATTAGAAGACGCTGATGTGAAGCCAAGCTATCTGCAAGAAGTCCCCGCAAAGTCCCACTGTTGGAAAAAAGACGTGCTGAAGAGGTTACAATCTGCCAAAGAGCACATTGACTGGCCTAAAGAGAAATGGCGCAACATTTTGTGGACTGATGACAGTAAGATTGTTCTTTTTGGGTCTAGTGGGCGGAGACAGTTTGTCAGACGACCCCCAAACACTGAATTCAAGCCACAGTACACTGTGAAGACAGTGAAGCATGGTGGTGCAAGCATCATGATATGGGGATGTTTCTCATACTACGGTGTTGGGCCTATTTATCGCATACCAGGGATCATGGATCAGTTTGAATACATCAGAATACATGAAGAGGTCATGCTGTCTTATGCTGAAGAGGAAATGCCTTTGAAATGGGTGTTTCAACAAGACAACGACCCCAAACACACCAGTAAACGTGCAATATCTTGGTTCCAGACCAACAAGATGGACGTTATGGAGTGGCCAGCCCAATCCCCGGATCTTCATCCAATAGAAAACTTGTGGGGTGACATCAAAAATGCAGTTTCTGAGGCCAAACCAAGAAATAGAGAAGAACTGTGGAATGTGGTCCAATCATCCTGGGCTGGAATACCTGATCACAGGGGCCAGAAGTTGGGTGACTCCATGCAACACAGATGTACAGCAGTTCTCAGAAACAGTGCGACTACAACCAAATATTCATGAAGTCATTCAAAGGAAAGCAAAATCTTCAAACATTTCTCAGTTTATATAGTGAATGTTTGAGTTTGTAAAGAAGAATACAAACACTGCAATTTTTTTGAACCGTCTAATATTCACTTTTCTTCCATTTTTTTTAGAGGAACAACACAAATTTGATGTATTTTCTTCATGTTGTGATTTGGAATAGAATGTGTCGTGTTCCCAATGCATTTGTGTGGATGGAAATAAAAGCTATTAGAAGGATTTTCAGCTTTAGTCACTTTTTTCATCACACGGCTATTATTTGGACACAACTGTATGTGGTGCAGCACTCATGTGTTATAGTGCCCCTCATACTGCTGGTCAATGGAGGATAAATGCTTTGGATCTTCGATCATCGGGATGAAATGTCCTCAGTGCTGCTGTGGTCAGAGGGAAGGGAAATGCCTTCTAATCAGTGGGGAAAAGAAGTGTTCACTAGACCATTTGAATTTGAAGCATTCTCCATCTCTTGGAAGTGATTTTACGAATTGCTTCATCAATCCCAATTTTATGTGGAGAGGTGGTAGAAGAACTTTATGGAAAGGTACCAAAGTTACCCTCGGCTGTCACCTCTTCTTGGTCCAGTGATTTTGTCGGTCTCGGCTGTCCCATAGACACAGAAAACAAGGGTATTTGGTATCCCACCCACTGGATTCTTCAGGAAAGATTGACCCCTTCTACCATTAGAAGCACAGACTCAGAGCTGAGGCTTGCCCTCAGTAGTCAGACATGTCACTCAGAGCAGCATATGTATTCACCCCCTTTGCAGGGAGGGAGGGGCTGAGATTGTTTACCTGCAAATTATTATTATACAGTATTTATAAAGCGCCAATAGTTCGCTCAGCGCTGTACATTACAAAGGGGGACAGAACATGTGACAGAACAATACCAATACAATGCAAAACGTGAGGGGATTGAGGGCCCTGCTCTTTCGAGCTTACAATCTAGGAGGGAGGGGATGGTCTCACAGGAGGAGATAGCTGTGGGGGATGGAGTGGTAGGAAGAGTGGAGGAGGTCGGTCAAGTTAGGAGGGGGTGGGGTAGGCTTCCCTGAAGAGATGGGTTTTCAGGGTGCGCCTAAAGGAGAGGAGAGTAGGTGATAATCTGATGGGTTGGGGCAGGGAGTTCCAGAGGATGGGTGACACCCTGGAGAAGTCCTGGAGGCGGGAGTGGGAGAAGGAGACCAGGGAACTAGAGAGGAGGAGGTTTTGTGAGGAGCGGAGTGTGCGTGCTGGGTGGTAGATGGATATTAGGTCAGTGATGTAGTTCGGGGCAGTATGGTGGACAGCTTTGTACGTCAGTGTTAGGATTTTGAATTTGATCCATTGCGCAATTGGAAGCCAGTGGAGGGATTGGCAGAGGGGGGTGGCGGACACTGAGTGGAGGCCAGTGGAGGGATTGGCAGAGGGGGGTGGAGGCCAGTGGAGGGATTGGCAGAGGGGGGTGGAGGAGATGGAGCGGTTGGTAAGGTGAATGAGTCTGGCAGCCCTATTCAGGATCGACTGAAGCGGGGATAGCCTGTGACGAGGCAGGCCAGTGAGCAGGGAGTTGCAGTAGTCGAGTCGTGATATGATGAGGGAGTGGATGATCTGTTTAGTGGTTTCTGTAGTTAGGAACGTGCAGATTTTGGCGATGTTGCGGAGGTGGAGTCTGCACGAGTTTGTTAAAGATTGGACTTGGGGCTGGAAGGATAGGTTGGAGTCCAGAATGACACCAAGTACTCTGGCCTGCGGGGCGGGTTTGATGGTGGCGTTGTTGAATGTGATGGAGAAGTCAATGGGGGGGTGGTGTCCGGGCAGGGGGGAAGACAAGAAACTCGGTTTTGGAGAGGTTCAGTTTAAGGAAGTGGAGTGACATCCAGTCTGATATGTCGCTCAGTAGGCTTGTGATTCAGGCGGAGACTGAGGGGGTGAGGTGGGGGTTGAGAGATAGATTTGTGTCGTCGGCATAGAGGTGGTAGTTGAAGCCGTGAGAGTGTATGAGTTGGCCAAGGGAGGAGGTGTAGATGGAGAATAGAAGGGGCCCAAGGACAGAGCCTTGAGGGACCCCAACAGAGAGGGGGAGTGAGGGAGAGGTGGTAGCATTATAGGTAACGCTGAAAGAGCGTTGTGATAGGTAGAATGAGAGCCAGGAGAAAAAAGAATCTTTGAGGCTGAGGGAGTGTAGTTTTTTGAGGAGGAGGGGGTGGTCGACTGAGGCCGCAGAGAGGTCAAGGAGTAGGAGCACTGAATAGTGGCCTTTAGCTTTGGCGGTTAGCAGGTCGTTGGAGAGTTTGAGTAAGGCAGTTTCGGTGGAGTGTAGGGGACGGAAGCCAGACTGTAGGGGATCGAGGAGGTTGTTGTCATTGAGGTGAGAGCTTAGGCGGGTGTAGACTAGGAGCTCGAGGAGTTTAGATGTAAATGGGAGCAGGGAGATGGGTCTGAGGTTGTTCGGGTCATTGGGGTCCAGGGAGGGCTTTTTAAGTATGGGGGTGATGTGTGCATGTTTCAGAGGGGAGGGGAAAGTGCCGGAGGGAGAGATTGAAGATGTGGGTGAGGGAGCGTAGGATGGAGGAGTTGTGAGGGGATAGGGTCGAGGGGGCAGGTGGTGAGGCGGGCATCAGAGAGGATCTTGGAGACTTCCTTGATGGTAGTAAGGTCAAAGGTGCAGAGTGTTGGGGGAGCTTCAGTATGAGGAATGTAGGGTGGGGTGGAAGTGGAGGTCAGAGCAGTTGTGGGGCCGTGGGAGAGGGGTGATGAGGGGGTAGCTGAGTGAAGGGGAACGGGGTTGGAGGGAGTTTGAGCAGCGACGAAGTGCCTGCGGGTTATGTCGAGGGGGAGGGAGGATGAGGGGGTAGATGTGTGAGAGGGGACAGATTGAGAGGGCGTGTGAGTTGCAGCGATGTCCTTGCGAATTGTGTCAATCTTGTTTTTGAAGTGATTGGCAGTCTCAAGGGCAGTGAGTGAGGTGCTGGGTGGAGGTGGGGGTGGCGAGAGTAGAGAGTTGAAAGTGAAGAAGAGTCGGCGAGGATTGGAGGAGAGGGCCTTGATGAGGGTCAGGAAGTAGGCTTTTTTGGCTGTGTGGAGGGAGGAGGTGTATGTGTGGAAGGCAGATTTGTAGCGGGTGACGGCTTGTTGGGATTTGGTTTTGCGCCATAGTCGCTCCAGGGCACGACTGTGTCGTTTGAGGGTGTTGGTGTGATCAGTCTACCAGGGCTGGAGCGGTCGGGGTTTGATGTTGCGTGTGGTTAAAGGCACTAGTGAGTCAAGGGCTGTTGACAGCGCGTTGTTGTAGGCAGTCATAGCCAAGTCGGGGCAGGACAGGGGGAGGATGCTGTCATGGAGTTGATCAGCTGCAGAGTGGAGGGGGGCAGGGTTAAGGTTGCGGAGGTTACGGCTGGTAGTAGTGTGACATTTGGAGGGGTAGGCGTTGGAGGACGAGGAGATAGAGAAGGTAATCAGGTTGTGGTCAGAGAGAGGGAAGGGGGTGTTAGTGAGGTTGTGGGGAGCGCAGCGGTTGGAGAAGACGAGATCAAGGATATTACCGTCTGAGTGGGTGGTGGATTGTATGCACTGTGCAAGTGCAAAGGAGGAGGTTAAGTGGAGGAGATGGGATGTGTCCGGGTTGTCGAGGTTGACAGGGATGTTGAAATCCCCAAGGATGATGGTGGGTAGCTCAGAGGAGAGGAAGAAGGGTAGCCAGAAGGAAAAGTCTACCAGGAAGCGGGTTATGGATCCAGGAGGCCGGTATATCACAGCAATCTTCAGGGGGGTTGGGGAGAATAGTCGGATGCAGTGGGCCTCGAAGGAGGAGGATAGGGAAGGGGGTTTGGGAGGACTTGGAAGGTGCTCTGTGGTGACAGGAGCAGACCAACCCCACCATCTCTACGACCGTTGGGCCTGGGTGAGTGGGTCCAGGTGAGACCTCCGTAGGAGAGTGCAGCAGGGGAGGTAGAATCAGTGGGCTGGATCCAGGTTTCTGTGATCGCTAGGAGGTTGAGGGAGCGGGAAACAAAGAGGTTGCAGATGGCGGTAAGCTTGTTGCACACCGATTGGGCATTCAGGAGTGCACATGAAAACAGGGGGGAGATTTTAGGGAGCAGGGGGACAGATACTAAGTTGCAGGGGTTGCGGCGGGACGTGGAGGCGGAAGGGTGTTGCGCGTGTGAGGGAGGTGGTGGAGGGCCAGGATTGGGGGAGATGTCCCCCGCGGTTACGAGAAGGGTGAGAAAGGTGGCATGGGAGCGGGATGTGCAGGAGCGTGAGAAACTACTAGTGGAGGTGTTCGGGTCAGTGGGAGAGTGGAGTAATAGGAGGAGGTGGTGGGTGCCATAGAGGAACGAAGGAAGCAGTGAGGACACAATATACAATTGTTTGGGAGGGGCAGAGGGATATAGTGAATGGATTTTGGGAACGGAGGAGAGGAAAATGAGGAGGAGTGGAAGAGGCATTTTGGGGAGGTGATGAGAGCAATAGTAGGGAGATGATAGCAATGAGGGGGAGATGTACAAGTTTTGGGGTGGAGCAGAGGGGTAAAGAAATGAGATTTGGGAACAGAGGATAGTAATATGATAAGGAGAAGAGGGGTGTATTATATAAAGGTACACGGAGTGGGACTCAGGCATGTAAGAGATGTTTCCAAGGGTGTTTGGTGGCAGTCTGTCCAGCATGCAGTAGAGTTTCTTGCTGTTGTGTCTTCCTGCTGCTGAAGTTCTCCTGCTTTAGTTCCAACTGCTGTGTTTAACTGCATCGCACTCCATCAACGCAGCACTCGCTCAATGCAGAACCCCCATCAGAGACTGTGCCCCCCATCAGTGATCTCCCCCCATGAGCTGATCTAAATTTATAGGGAGATGCTCAAATGAGCATTCAACTCCACCCCAATTAGAAGCTGATACGGATCACATGAATAGTGGGGGATGTTTCATTGGGAACAGGCTACAGTCGTAAACCTGAGTGCAGCTGGAGGTGAGGAATGGTCAACATACACAAATATAAATACACCATTTGATCTGAATTTAACAGGAGTCAATGCGTTTTTCTAGTTAAGAGCGGAGATAGGAGATAGATGCATTTACCCAGAGGAAAGCAGCAGGAGTCAATGCGTTCTCCTAGTTAAGAGCGGAGATAGGAGATAGATGCATTTACCCAGAGGAAAGCAGGAGGAGTCAATGCGTTTTTCTAGTTAAGAGCAAATAACAACAAAGGGCCAGAAGAGAACTAGGGAAATGAGGAAATAGAATTTGTTTCCCTAAAACTTGCTTAGCTTATGTATATATTGCTGACCATCAGATTTACAGAGCTATATTTCTTTTTACATAATTTGGACAACCCCTTTAAGGTTTTTTTTGGCATTTTATATCTTAAATGCACTTATGTGAATTAATAGTAATTTGGACTTTAAATTTGGTTAAAAACCCATAATATAAACCCCCCCAAAAAATTATTATTTTTTTATAAATTTGAAAACAATTTTGCATTTTGTGGCAAATCCTGACGTCTAGGAGTTTTTTCAATATTTTATTTGTTTTCAGCACACCAAAATACATGGAAATTAGATGAAAATAATCAAACAGCTTTTTAGTCGCAGACCTGAGTTATAAGTAAGACACACAACAAGTAAAGCCCAACTTCAGCTAACACTTCTACAGCAGTTACAGCAACAGGTTCTCTATAAGGTCCAACCCCCCATATGAATGACTACTGACAGTTGTGAGCACCCCCAGCAGTGTTAAGGGATTTGCCCCAACCCCTCCAACTGCCATTTTTCCCTAAAGACTTAGTCTTCTACAGGAAGTAGACAAAAAAAAAAAAAACAATCTACTGGGAGGGACAACAAAAAAATAAAACAATAGGAGACTCAGAAAAACAAAGCCTGCTCTGCTAATGACAGATTTCATTATTAATGTCATTATTGATGTTGCCCATAGTTACACTTTGGTGCCAACGTTGTAATATTTCCAGGGAGAAGAAGTTTTCTTTACAAACTTTACACCAAAAAGAGATGTGTGCACTCAGAGTGATTATTGTGAACCCCAATCAGAGGAATGTCAGTCCCCCGGAAGAAGTGGTAGGAATATGACCGCACACTCAGCACTTTGTAAGTTCAGATCTCTGGCAGTTGTATTGTGTGATTAGTCTATGGAGAGGAGTAATAGCTGGAAAGAGAAAACATGGAACAAGGATTTCTGATCTTCACCTGATGGAATCCCATTTGGCAGAACCACATGGAACACAAGTGGCCAGCTGGGCTTACGTTTTACTGCTGAATACATCCCCTAAATCAGCAGTAACTCAGTATTGGAAGGCCTGCATCAGCTTGGGATGTTGTTTTCTCACTGAACAGAGACTTCTTTCTAGCTGGTGTCACAGACACAGACCTGCCTGAAAGGTTGTCACTAGAGATGAGCGAATTTCTCAAAAATTCGATTCGGCTGATTCGGCGAATTCCAGTGTGAAATTCGATTCGATGCGAATTTCTTCGCTACGAAGATGACTTATAAAAAGGGTTTCTAGGCTTCAGAGAGCCTTTAAATTAGTGCAGAACACTCTACCTTTAATTTAAATGCCCTTGGAGAAGGATGAGAAGAAAGAGAAGGATGAGAAGAAAGAGAAGGATGAGAAGAAGGAGAAGGATGAGAAGAAGGAGAAGGATGAGAAGAAGGAGAAGGATGAGAAGAAGGAGAAGGATGAGAAGAAGGAGAAGGATGAGAAGAAGGAGAAGGAGAAGGATGAGAAGAAGAAGGATGAGAAGAAGGAGAAGGAGAAGGATGAGAAGAAGGAGAAGGATGAGGAGAAGGAGAAGGATGAGAAGAAGGAGAAGGAGAAGGATGAGAAGAAAGAGAAGGATGAGAAGAAAGAGAAGGATGAGAAGAAGGAGAAGGAGAAGGATGAGAAGAAGGAGAAGGATGAGAAGAAGGAGAAGGATGAGAAGAAGGAGAAGGATGAGAAGATGGAGAAGGAGAAGGATGAGGAGAAGGATGAGAAGAAGGAGAAGGAGAAGGATGAGAAGGAGAAGGATGAGAAGAAGGACAGATCTGTGACAGTTTCTGTCTATTTCTGACAGTTCTGGGACATTCACTCCATACAGCGGTTGAAACATTGTATCTATTTTTTTTCCATAAATGACATTCTGCAGATACACTTAGAGGAGCGCTGCAGATACACTTTTTGCCGGCTTGGAATTAATCTTATTTTCATCCTACTTCTTCTTCTTCATCCTCATCCTCATAAGAAGAAAAAGAAGAAGTAGGATGAAAATAAGAATAATTCCAAGCCGGCAAAAAGTGTATCTGCAGCGCTCCTCTAAGTGTATCTGCAGAATGTCATTTATGGAAAAAAATAGATACAATGTTTCAACCGCTGTATGGAGTGAATGTCCCAGAACTGTCATAAATAGTCTATTTCTGACAGTTCTGGGACATTCACTCCATACAGCTGTTTCAACCGCTGTATGGAGGGAATGTCATGGAACTGTCAGAAATAGACTATTAATGACAGTTCTGGGACTGTCCTTCCATACAGCGGTTGAAACATTGTATGTATTTGTTTCCATAAATGGATCCATTTATGGAAACAAATAGATACAATGTTTCAACCGCTGTATGGAAGGACAGTCCCAGAACTGTCATTAATAGTCTATTTCTGACAGTTCCATGACATTCCCTCCATACAGCGGTTGAAACAGCTGTATGGAGTGAATGTCCCAGAACTGTCAGAAATAGTCTATTTATGACAGTTCTGGGACATTCCCTCCATACAGCGGTTTCCGGCAAAAAGTGTATGTGCAGAGTTCCTCTATTCTGCAGATACACTTAAAGGAGCTCTGCACATACACTTTTTGCCGGCTTGGAATTATTCTTATTTTCATCCTACTTCTTCTTCTTCTTCATCCTCATCCTCTTCTTCTTCTTCTGAGGATGAGGATGAAGAAGAAGAAGAAGTAGGATGAAAATAAGATTAATTCCAAGACGGCAAAAAGTGTATGTGCAGAGCTCCTCTAAGTGTATCAGGAGAATAGAGGAACTCTGCACATACACTTTTTGCCGGCTTGCAATTATTCTTATTTTCATCCTACTTCTTCTTCTTCATCCTCTTCTTCTTCTTCTGAGGATGAGGATAAAGAAGAAGAAGAAGAAGTAGGATGAAAATAAGATTAATTCCAAACAGGCAAAAAGTGTATGTGCAGAGCTCCTCTAAGTGTATCTGCAGAGCTCCTCTAAGTGTATCTGCAGAATAGAGGAACTCTGCACATACACTTTTTGCCGGCTTGGAATTATTCTTCTTTTCATCCTACTTCTTCTTCTTCTTCTTCATCCTCATCCTCAGAAGAAGAGGATGAGGATGAAGAAGAAGAAGAAGTAGGATGAAAAGAAGACTAATTCTAAGACGGCAAAAAGTGTATGTGCAGAGTTCCTCTATTTCTGACAGTTCTCTCACAGCTTCTTCACATGTACAGTGGTTGAAACATCTGTATCCTAAATGTAAACTAATAGATACAATGTTTCAACCGCTAAACATGTGTTCCTTCTGTCAGAGAACTGTCAGAAATAGCGGAGCTCACTGCAGGGACACTTTTGCCGGCTGATCGGGAAATGTTCGATTCGCGCACCCGAAGTAGGCAAAATTTCGGTTTCGCCGCGAATCGAATATTTCCTGAAATTCGACTCGAATTCAACCAATGGCCACTACTCCGTACTCATCCCAACCAATGGCCACTACTCCGTACTCATCCCAGCCAATGGCCACTACTCCGTACTCATCCCAGCCAATGATCACTACACTGTACTCATCCCAACCTATGGCCACTACTCCATACTCATCCCAACCAATGGCCACTACTCCATACTCATCCCAACCAATGGCCACTACTCCATACTCATCCCAACCAATGGCCACTACTCCATACTCATCCCAACCAATGGCCACTACTCCATACTTATCCCAACCAATGGCCACTACTCCATACTCATCCCAACCAATGGCCACTATTCCATACTCTTACTACTTGACCTCTCTGCAGCTTTTGATATGGTTGACCAACCCCACCTCCTCAAAAAACTCCACTCAGTTGGCCTCCAAGACTCTGAACAAGCTCTGCAATAGGTAGGAGAACCAGGAGAGAGCAGAGTTAACTATAACTCTGCCTCCTCCTCTTCACTCCCTCTTTCCATAGGGGTACCTCAAGGTTCAGTTCTTGGACCCCTACTCTTCTACATCTACACCCCCTTCCCCATACTGCCATGGTTTTAAGTACCATCTCTATGCTGATGACACACAAATCTATCTTTCTACTCCTCACCTCTCCCCTTCAGTCTCCTCTCGCATTACTAACCTACTAAGCGACATATCGGAATGGATGTCACTCCACTTCCTCCAACTCAACCTTAACAAAACTGAGCTCTTAGTATTCCCCCCCAGCCTGTGCCCCCTCCCTGACTTCTCCATCAAGACCAATAACACAACCATAAGTCCCTCCCCTCATCAAAAAATGTCAAAACATAAAATATTCAAATCCCTTCTAGTTGTGTATTGATGGAGATAAGCACTAAACTCAGTTCATCCGATCATTAAATTCCAGTTTGCTCACAGATTTTAGTTTGTTTCTTTTAAAGTAACATTTTATCTTTTCCCTTCTTCTCTAGCTTGTGGGATGACATTGGGGATGTGAAACTAACTTGTGACACCTGGAACTTCTTTAATATTCCTTTTCCTCCAGAATTTAATCAATGCAGAAGTTTATGAAACCTCCGGTGATAGATTAGACCGGCATTAACTGTAAAACTTTGTCACATTGAGAGCATTAAAATGGATTCTCTCCAGTGTGACTCCTCTGGTGTTTCATAAGATCTGACTTCCGTGTAAAAGCTTTATCACATTCAGAACACTGATATGGCTTCTCTCCAGTGTGAATCCTCTGGTGTCTGATAAGATTTGACTTCTGATTAAAAGCTTTATCACATTCAGAACACTGATATGACTTCTCTCCAGTGTGAATCCTCTGGTGTGAGATAATATGTGATTTATCTGTAAAAGCTTTATCACATTCAGAACACTGATATAGCTTCTCTCCAGTGTGAATCCTCTGGTGTGTGATAAGATCTGACTTCCGTGTAAAACCTTTATCACATTCAGAACACTGATATAGCGTCTCTCCAGTGTGAATCCTCTGGTGTCTGATAAGATCTGACTTCCGTGTAAAACCTTTATCACATTCAGAACACTGATATGACTTTTCTCCAGCGTGAATCCTCTGATGTCTGACAAAATTTGACTTCTTTATAAAAGCTTTATCACATTCATAACAATGATATGACTTCCCTCCATTGTGAACCTTCTGGTGTGTGATATATTTTCTCTCCATTGTAAAATCTCCAAATAAGAAGTAGTTTGAAATGACTCCTCTTCTGTATATTTGGGTTGGACTTTATTGTAAAGCCATTGTCACTTCCAGAACACTGAAATTACTTTTCGCCTGCTGGATCAATGTGGAAGAGGATCCAAACCATGACGACTTTTAGAACACAGATATGACTTGTATCCCATGGGAATCCTCCAGTGAACTGCAATAAAGACTTTCAGTCAATTAAGACATCCATATGTCTTGTTTTCCATGTGACTCAGCTATATTCATGAAAACTAACATGACCGAAAACTTGGTTCATCAATCCACCTGTACAAGAAAAAAAAAATAATAATTTTATATAAAGGGCTACATAAAGTTGCTTTCTATTTTTAATGTTCATTACTAAATATATCTTATAAATAGAAAGAATATGTACAGCATTATCTACAGTATTTTTTTTAATCAAATAGATTGTATTAAGAAAGTTTATAAGTAGAGATGAGCGAATTTCTCAAAAATTCGATTCGGCTGATTCGGCGAATTCCAGTGTGAAATTCGATTCGATGCGAATTTCTTCGCTACGAAGATGACTTATAAAAAGGGTTTCTAGGCTTCAGAGAGCCTTTAAATTAGTGCAGAACACTGTACCTTTAATTTAAATGCCCTTGGAGATGAGGAAAGAGAAGGAGAAGGATGAGAAGAAGGAGAAGGAGAAGGATGAGAAGAAGGAGAAGGAGAAGGATGAGAAGAAGGAGAAGGAGAAGGATGAGAAGAAGGAGAAGGATGAGAAGAAGGAGAAGGATGAGAAGAAGGAGAAGGAGAAGGATGAGAAGGAGAAGGATGAGGAGAAGAAGGATGAGAAGAAGGAGAAGGAGAAGGATGAGAAGAAGGAGAAGGATGAGAAGAAAGAGAAGGATGAGAAGGAGAAGGATGAGAAGAAGGAGAAGGAGAAGGATGAGAAGAAGGAGAAGGATGAGAAGAAGGAGAAGGATGAGAAGCAGGATGAGAAGAAGAAGGATGAGAAGAAGGAGAAGGAGAAGGATGAGAAGAAGGAGAAGGATGAGAAGAAGGAGAAGGATGAGAAGAAGGATGAGGAGAAGGATGAGAAGAAGGATGAGAAGAAGGAGAAGGAGAAGGATGAGAAGAAGGAGAAGGATGAGAAGAAGGAGAAGGATGAGAAGAAGGAGAAGGATGAGAAGAAGGAGAAGGATGAGAAGAAGGAGAAGGATGAGAAGAAGGATGAGAAGAAGGAGAAGGATGAGAAGAAGGAGAAGGATGAGAAGAAGGAGAAGGATGAGAAGAAGGAGGAGGATGAGGAGAAGGAGAAGGATGAGAAGAAGGAGAAGGAGAAGGATGAGAAGAAGGAGGATGAGAAGAAGGAGGATGAGAAGAAGGAGGATGAGAAGAAGGAGGATGAGAAGAAGGAGGATGAGAAGAAGGAGGATGAGAAGAAGGAGGATGAGAAGAAGAAGGATGAGAAGAAGGATGAGAAGAAGGAGAAGGATGAGAAGAAGAAGGAGAAGGATGAGAAGAAGAAGGAGAAGGATGAGAAGAAGAAGAAGGATGAGAAGAAGAAGGAGAAGGATGAGAAGAAGAAGGAGAAGGATGAGAAGAAGGAGAAGGAGAAGGATGAGAAGAAGGAGAAGGATGAGAAGAAGGAGAAGGAGAAGGATGAGGAGAAGGAGAAGGATGAGAAGAAGGAGAAGGATGAGAAGAAGGAGAAGGATGAGAAGAAGGAGAAGGATGAGAAGAAGGAGAAGGATGAGAAGAAGGAGAAGGAGAAGGATGAGAAGAAGGAGAAGGATGAGAAGAAGGAGAAGGATGAGAAGAAGGAGAAGGATGAGAAGAAGGAGAAGGATGAGAAGAAGGAGAAGGATGAGAAGAAGGAGAAGGATGAGAAGAAGGAGAAGGATGAGAAGAAGGAGAAGGAGAAGCAGAAGGAGAAGGATGAGAAGAAGGAAAAGGAGAAGGATGAGAAGATGGAGAAGGAGAAGGATGAGAAGAAGGAGAAGGAGAAGGATGAGAAGAAGGAGAAGGAGAAGGATGAGAAGATGGAGAAGGAGAAGGATGAGAAGAAGGAGAAGGAGAAGGATGAGAAGAAGGAGAAGGATGAGAAGAAGGAGAAGGATGAGGAGAAGGAGAAGGATGAGAAGAAGGAGAAGGAGAAGGATGAGAAGAAGGAGAAGGATGAGAAGAAGGAGAAGGATGAGAAGAAGGAGAAGGATGAGAAGAAGGAGAAGGATGAGAAGAAGGATGAGAAGAAGGAGAAGGATGAGAAGAAGGACAGTTCTGTGACAGTTTCTGTCTATTTCTGACAGTTCTGGGACATTCACTCCATACAGCTGTTTCAACCGCTGTATGGAGGGAATGTCATGGAACTGTCAGAAATAGACTATTAATGACAGTTCTGGGACTGTCCTTCCATGCAGCGGTTGAAACATTGTATGTATTTGTTTCCATAAATGACATTCTGCAAATACACTTAGAGGAGCGCTGCAGATACACTTTTTGCCGGCTTGGAATTAATCTTATTTTCATCCTACTTCTTCTTCTTCATCCTCATCCTCATAAGAAGAAAAAGAAGAAGTAGGATGAAAATAAGAATAATTCCAAGCCGGCAAAAAGTGTATCTGCAGCGCTCCTCTAAGTGTATCTGCAGAATGTCATTTATGGAAACAAATAGATACAATGTTTCAACCGCTGTATGGAAGGACAGTCCCAGAACTGTCATTAATAGTCTATTTCTGACAGTTCTATGACATTCCCTCCATACAGCGGTTGAAACAGCTGTATGGAGTGAATGTCCCAGAACTGTCAGAAATAGACTATTTATGACAGTTCTGGGACATTCCCTCCATACAGCGGTTTCCGGCAAAAAGTGTATGTGCAGAGTTCCTCTATTCTGCAGATACACTTAGAGGAGCTCTGCAGATACACTTAGAGGAGCTCTGCACATACACTTTTTGCCGGCTTGGAATTATTCTTATTTTCATCCTACTTCTTCTTCTTCTTCTTCATCCTCATCCTCTTCTTCTTCTTCTGAGGATGAGGATGAAGAAGAAGAAGAAGAAGAAGAAGAAGTAGGATGAAAAGAAGAATAATTCCAAGCCGGCAAAAAGTGTATGTGCAGAGTTCCTCTATTTCTGACAGTTCTCTCACAGCTTCTTCACATGTACAGTGGTTGAAACATCTGTATCCTAAATGTAAACTAATAGATACAATGTTTCAACCGCTAAACATGTGTTCCTTCTGTCAGAGAACTGTCAGAAATAGCGGAGCTCACTGCAGGGACACTTTTGCCGGCTGATCGGGAAATGTTCGATTCGCGCACCCGAAGTAGGCAAAATTTCGGTTTCGCCGCGAATCGAATATTTCCTGAAATTCGACTCGAATTCCGGTTTGCCTGGTTCGATTCGCTCATCTCTATTTATAAGTGCGCACAGTATTCCCAACATTCAGCCCAGACAATGGAGTCATACATTCTCACGTATAGGCAGTTGTGGCACTGTTACAGATCATACAGAACAATAACTTGCTTTGTCTATGGTGTCACTTTTACCTTTTATAAACAAATGAACAGAGAAAAGAAGAAACAGCCTAGAACAATTCAGCTGTACACGGCAAGTAACTCCCCCCAGTACATACTGTCAGGAATGGACTGGCCAGCTATGGTGGGACTCACCTGCCTTTTGATCTGCAGTACCAGGGCTGGCCAGCGGGTGTTCCCAGCAATCAGAGACTCAACCAGCAGCCAGCTAACACCTGTAACTGATTATGCTGGGGTATTTAAGGGATGGCCAGACCCACAGACTCTGCCTTGGTGTGTGTTTGTCCTGGGCCCTGTATCCTGTTTCTGTACTGCACCCTGTTTCTGAACCGCTGCTGACTTCTCCTGCTCTGATCCTGGCTCGCTCCTGACCATCCCTCTGTCTGACCCTCTGTACCACGCTGCTTGCTACCTGTTCTGATCCCTGGCTTGTGACCCTGACCATCCCTCTGCCTGACCCTATGTACTACGCTGCTTGCTACCTGCTGAGCCTGGCCTGTGACCCCAACCAATCTCCGCTTGCTCCCCCGGTACCTACCTGCCCTATTGATATTGACCCGGCCTGCCTGACGACGCTTGCTTGTATGTACTGTTATCTGTGGGTGGTTTGGTTTGTTTGCACTGTATTATGTTTTAGTATTGCACTGCGTTTATGTTTGTATTGTTAGTGTTAATAAATTATATTGTTTATAACATATCTGAGGTCTGCGTTTCCCTGTGTCAGTCACATACCTCTGGTCACACCTGGGAGCCCTGACACATACAGTTGTGTTCAAAATAATAGCAGTGTGTTGAAAAAAGTGACTAAAGCTGAAAATCCTTCTAATAGCTTTTATTTCCATCCACACAAATGCATTGGGAACACGACACATTCTATTCCAAATCACAACATGAAGAAAATACATCAAATTTGTGTTGTTCCTCTAAAAAAATGGAAGAAAAGTGAATATTAGACGGTTCAAAAAAAAATGGCCGTGTTTGTATTCTTCTTTACAACCTCAAACATTCACTATATAAACTGAGAAATGTTTGAAGATTTTGCTTTCCTTTGAATGACTTCATGAATATTTGGTTGTAGTCGCACTGTTTCTGAGAACTGCTGTACATCTGTGTTGCATGGAGTCACCCAACTTCTGGCCCCTGTGATCAGGTATTCCAGCCCAGGATGATTGGACCACATTCCACAGTTCTTCTCTATTTCTTGGTTTTGCCTCAGAAACGGCATTTTTGATGTCACCCCACAAGTTTTCTATTGGATGAAGATCCGGGGATTGGGCTGGCCACTCCATAACGTCCATCTTGTTGGTCTGGAACCAAGATGTTGCACATTTACTGGTGTGTTTGGGGTCGTTGTCTTGTTGGAACACCCATTTCAAGGGCATTTCCTCTTCAGCATAAGACAGCATGACCTCTTCAAGTATTCTGATGGATTCAAACTGATCCATGATCCCTGGTATGCGATAAATAGGCCCAACACCGTAGTATGAGAAACATCCCCATATCATGATGCTTGCACCACCACGCTTCACTGTCTTCACAGTGTACTGTGGCTTGAATTCAGTGTTTGGGGGTCGTCTGACAAACTGTCTCCGCCCACTAGACCCAAAAAGAACAATCTTACTTTCATCAGTCCACAAAATGTTGCGTCATTTCTCTTTAGGCCGGTCAATGTGCTCTTTGGCAGATTGTAACCTCTTCAGCACATGTCTTTTTCCCAACAGTGGGACTTTGCGGGGACTTCTTGCAGATAGCTTGGCTTCACATAGGCGTCTTCTAATTGTAACAGTCCTCACAGGGAACGTCACACCTTCTTTCATCTTCCTGGAGCGGATTGTTGGCGGAGTCCGCCCCATTTTGGCTATTCTTCTATCCATTCCAATGGTAGTTTTTCGCTTTCTTCCTCGTCTTTCAGGTTTTGGTTGCCATTTTAAAGCATTTGCAATCTTTTTAGCTGAGCAGCCGATCATTTTCTGCACTTCTTTATATGTTTTCCCCTCTCCAATCAACTTTTTAATCAAGGTACGCTGTTCTTCTGAACAATGTCTGGAACGACCCATTTTCCTCAGAATTTCAGAGAGAAATGCACTGTAACCAGCATGTACAACATTTTCTGCCTTCCTTCCTTAAATAAGGGCAATAATTGCCACCTGTTTTTCAAAGAATGAATGACCTCACTAATAGAACTCCACACTGCTATTATTTTGAACACGCCCCTTTCAATGAGTGATTCAATGACACAGAATCAGCAGCATGCATGTCATGACTGTCGGGTCTGTTGGATTTCTATTACTCTACTACACCTGCTAGGAAATTATTTGCCATGTAGAAATGTAATTTCTACCAAAAACTGTGATTGATCCGGTTAGTGATGTCTGACTGTTATTATTTTGAACACAACTGTACATAGATAGCGGACACCATTCAATGAGGCCTGTGTCTACAGGATCATACCCCAAGTATGGGTCTCCAGTGTAGTTACCATTCAGTAGGATACAACTGGCCGTTCTCCTTCTATGGGGCTAAAAGAGCTAAGATTTTAAAAGCCTATGAAGAACTAACTAAGAGAGAACAAGGAGTTTCCAGCCAGTTCTGCCAGACATACATCTCCTGGGGGAATTACAATGTTGGTAAGTTTGTTTTTCACATGTTAATGTGGAGATCACCTGCTCAATCCACTGGCGTCTGCTGGGAGTTTGAGATGATAGCCAAGATTGGGATATTTTTTATGGTCAAGCAGCCTCACTATTGCTATATGACTTGTAATAGGAGGAGGTGTAAATAATTCCTCCTCTATTGACACCAAGAGGCACACCCGAGGAATATTGAACACCAACATTATAATACTGGTCATATCATTCCACTTTTTGAATAATTTTGGACATCTCCAAAACATGTGTATCAAATCCTCGACATCACCGCTACAATTGGGGTCATAAGGGGAAATCCCTCCTGTCCTAGCTGAACAATTGAGCTGGGGTCCTGAAAGATCTATGTAAAAGAAATGACTGAGTTTCTGTGAAGAGGACAGAGAGATGAGAGGTATGGAGGTCACAATCACCTCCCACCACTCTCTCTTATTTCCACTGACTGTTTCCCATTTCTTTCTATAAGTCTTCGGTAAGAGTCAAAAGACTGTAATAAATAGATGAGAGATCATGCCTTTCCCACTGGTGCATCTGAAGTCCATTAACAAGTGTGAGAGTGATGTGAAATCTGTATCTGATGGAAGTAGCAATCGATGGATGGGATCTAATGTGTCTACTAAGTCCCACCTGGTAAGATGTTGAAGTTGGGCAGCCATAAAATAAAGTCTAACATTTGGTATTGCTAGGCCTCCTTGGTCTTCACCATACTGTAGAGTAGTGAGTTTGATTCTAGCTGACGGCTTCTTCTAAATGAGTTCCCCAAACTGGGAGTCTATACTGGAGAACCACTTACGAGGTGTCCACATGGGAGAATTGTGGAGTATATAGAGGAATTGTGGGGTCCATATCTTCTCTTGTTCATAGATTTTATTGGAAAGAGATAATAGTTTTACAAGGAGCTGATAACAATGTGATTGCAGGACTCACCAACAGTAAGTCAGAAGGGGTACAACCCTTAGAGGTAACGTACAGGTTGTAATTTGTACAGTACAAATAATATCTTCATACATTAAAGTGGAGTTCCAGTGAAAATAAAAAAAAATAAAAGTCAGCTGCTACAAAAACTGTAGCTGCTGACTTTTAAAAGACGGGCACTTACCTGTCCCTCGATCTCGTGGTGTCCTCCCCGCAGCCCGTTTCACCGGCCGCCCTGTGTTTCCAGTGTCGGCATCTTCAGTGTGGGCACCCAGCTGTGACAGCTTGCGGCTTCACATCCGGGTGCCCACTGAGCATGCGCGAGTATCTCTGTGCTTTGTGAATGGTCCTGTAGTCTTCTAGGACCTTTCATGTGTCCCAGAAGACTACAGGGAGGGAGGGGGGAGGACAACTTCCGCTTCTGATCACCTAGGTGATTGCAGCAGAAGTGGGAGCGGGTACCTGTGAATTTCGGTAATCCCCCAAAAGGTGCCAGTGGGGTCCTTAACCACTTGCCTACCAGGCACTTATACCCCCTTCCTTACCAGGCCAATTTTCAGCTTTCAGCATTGTTGCACTTTAAATGACAATTGCGCGGTCAAGCAATATTGTACTCATATGAAATTTGTATCATTTTTTTCACACAAATAGAGCTTTCTTTTGGTGGTATTTACTCCCTGATGGCTGTTTTAATTTTAGTACTATAAACAAAAAAAGAGCAAAACATTTGAAAAAAAGTTCTTTGTTTCTATTATAAAATTTTGCAAACAGGTAATTTTTTTCCTTCACTGATGTGCGTTGATGAGGCGGCACTGATGGGCACTGATAGGCAGCACTGATGGGCACTGATAGGCAGCACTGATGGGCACTGATAGGCGGCACTGATTACACGGATTAGAGACTAACCGTTTTTATATTTCACGTATGCACTTTGAAACGCCAACTTGGGACGTTTATCACATCTATACTCCACCATACGCCTCAGTGCGTGTATTTATTTATGTCACTATAATTGATATGGAGATCATAGTTGGTCACTTTTATATTATCCATTGTATCTACATACATTTCATTCATGATATTTAGGATTTTAAATTTTTTTCATACCTTTAGCGCTGCGTGTGTTTTATTTATTATTGATTAGAGGGTTTTGAGGTTCTTACCTTTCATGCCAGCTGCTCCATTTCTATGTTTATCCAGCGCTCATTTTATCTTATTGGATGAGGCAGCACTGATGAGCTGGCACTGTTAGGCGGCACTGATGAGCTGGCACTGTTAGGCGGCACTGATGATGGGTACTGATGATGGGCACCACATGTGAAGGTGGGTAACTGCTTCAGAGCAGCCATGGAAACAAGTCAGGGATTAGGATGGAATGAATGCAGTAATCTGGGCAGGGACCAGGTACCTGAGGGGAGAGGTCTTTGCTATAGGCAGCACTGGTCACACATATATATATATTAGGGCATCAACTCTTGTCAGCGTCAGCTCTGAGGAAAGGGACACGTCCCTGAAATGCATCAGCAGGCTGACAGCACAAGCAGTCGGACACTCTGCCATCAGTTTGGGCCATCACTGTGGCTTTTTAGGCTTTTTCATGTACATATTCTGTGAGTAGGTTTTTTGTCTTTTTTATTTTTTTTTTAAATAAAGCTTGGATAATGCGCTAGGTGTTTGCACCGCCTGTGTGACTTTTTTCTTTTTTACCAGGACATGAGAGTTTTGTGGTTAGTCTCCATGGCTACTATATTTTGGGAGGAGGATTTCCAAATGTAGATTTAAATCCCATTCCCACTTGGATGTATATGGTATGAAGTGTAAGGTGGTGGAGCTGGTAGCTGTGTATATAAGGTGGAAATCAAACCTCTGACATGGGGGTCACATTTACATATGTGTTCTAAACCTAGTCATGTCTGGGAGGGAGGGGGTTGGTGTGTGAGAGAAACAAAAGTGATTGATCTGAAGATATCTAAAACTTTCAGGTCTAGATATTTTGTGGGAGTCACATTGGGTTTGGAAGGGTATAAAGGAGTCTGGTGCTGTGAAATTGTAAGTTTGAACTAGACTAGCTCTAGGACAAGCATGAAAAGAAGATGGAGGCATCCATGCCGGATAAAAGCCTGGATTGAGGAGGTATGCCATGAGTGGGTTATGGGGTGACTGTAAGATGTATCAGAACTTAGACTGTCCCAGATAGATAGGTAGTGTTGAGTAATTGGGTTTTAGAGTGAGCGATGGTCTCTGGAGTGTAGCCATTGTAAATTGGCAACTGATAAGGGGTCACAATCTACTGACTCTATAGCGACCCATGGAGGGGGGGGGTCACATTTAATGCGTGATATTTAGGGAGTTGAGCAAGACGTGCAGCTTGGAAATATTTTGCAAAGTTTGGAAGCCCCAGACCACTCTAAGTTTCGGTGAGGTACGGATGGACCTGGGCAGATGCAGTTTAACAGCGCCCCATACATAAGTGGTGGCGCGACACAAATATGCAGAGGAAAAAGGAAGGTATATATATGGGTAGGACCCAAAAAAGATATAATATTTTGGAAAGAAATGTCATTTTTTACAACTGTGATACAACCCATCCATGAGAGGGGTAGTTTGGACCAGGATGTCATAAGATTGGTAAGGTGTGTTAACATAGGAGGGTAGTTAGCAGAATATAGAATATTGAGGTCTGCCATCAGCTTGGATCCTAAATCAGGAATATATTGACTGGACCAAGAGAACGGTGGAGGACGTTGTAGTTGTGACACAGTTAAGGAGGGTAGAGAGATATTAAGAGCTGTAGACTTTTTGGGATTCACAACCAGGTCCAAAATCACTGCAAATTGGTCCAGGCATTGGAGAAGGTTGGGTGCTGAGATCAAAGGAGAAGACATGAAGAGGAGATTGTCATCAGAGAAAAAGCATAACTTATGATGATGACCACCAAGTTCTAATCCTTTAATATCTTTACGTTAGTTCTTATCAACTGTGCTAAAGGTTCATTCGCTAGAAAAGGAGGGGGGGGGGGCAAGGGGCAGCCTTGCCTCATTCCCCTTTGTATTGAAAAAAAGTCTGACTTGTAACCCACGTACCTGAAGTAAGCCCTTGGGGAGGTGTAAAGGGGTAATATCCATTGGAGTCAAAGGCTTTTTTTATGTCTAAGGAAAGGAAACAGCCGGGTATGCGGCGTATGCAAGCTGCATGTTCTAGCAAAATCACTCTGTGGTCTCGGCTTGGCAGAGGAGGGTTAAAACCCATCTGATCCTTGTGTATCAAGGTGCCTATGATGGAGTTCAGCCATGCAGAGAGGATTTTTCTAGGATTTTAACATCCAAGTTAAGAAGGGAGATTGGTGTGTAATGAAGCCATGTGGTGTGATCTGATTGGGGTTCAGGTAGCATAGAAATGACTGCTGTTAGGGAGTCTGAGCAGAAAGAATAACCTTTGAGTAAGGCATTAAATGCATTAACCAATAAAGGTGGAAGGAGGTTAGTAAATATTTGGAATATAGGGCTGTAAGCTGTCTGGGCCAGGCCGCTTATTAGACTTTAGGGACTTGATGGAGTTCGGGACCTCAAGTTCTGTAATAGGTGTTTTCAGGGAAGAACATTGAGAAGCTGAGAGTGTTGGTAGAGATAGGCTTGAGAAAAGTTCAGTGGCCTGCGATTCATCATAGGAGCCGGTCTCAGAGTATAATTCTGCTAGATGTTTGTGGAAGACCTGTAATATTTTATTAGGATGGCTGGTGTGTGAAGTTTTTGTAATCTTTAAATGGACAAGTCTGTGTGTGTGGTCTGAGGTTCGCAGTGCCAGGGCTAGAAAAGTGTCAGGTTTGTTTGCGTTCATATAATGTTTATGTCTGGATTGGCGTAGAACATTTTCATCTGATTCTGTCAAGAAAACATCTATTTCTAGCCTGGTCTTGTCCAGGACAATCTATGAGAAGGTGAGGGGTCTGATTGGAAGGCTTTGTTGGCCTGGTGAAATGAGGTTTCTAAGCGGTGATGGATTGTTTGCGGTCCTTTCTTGAGATGTGAGGCTTGGCTGATACAGGCTCCTCTAATTACAGACTTATGGGCTTCCCAAAAGGTCAGGAGAGAGATGTCATCAGTTGTGTTATGTGTCAGGTATTCTTTGATGGCTAGTTCAATGTCCAGTCTGTGGGATGGGTGGGCCATTTAGACTCCATGTAGTGCTAGTTTGTTGGGGTACTAAGGAGGAGAGGGTCAAGAGGACAGCTTTGTGACCAGTCCAGGGGTAAGGTATGATGGTTCAGGATAGGAGGGCTGGGGACATACCTCTAGTCAGAAATATATGGTCAATGTGGGAGAAAGTTTTATGTGGATATGAGTAGTATGTATAGTGTCTTCTAGCTGGGTTAGCTTCTTGCCATGTGTCTATGAGAGAGCATTGTTGGAGTTGTTGCTGGAACGAGGATGTGGATGGATAAGAGGTTATGGGGGATTTGTCTAAAAAGGGATAAACTAGCTGATTGGAATTGCCACATAGTAAAAGTGTAATTTATGGGAATCTATTACTTGTAGCAAATGGGAGTTAGGACTGCAATTGGGGCATAGTATGAAGTATAGTGACCTCTGAGTCAAGGAGGTGACCCACTAGAAAATATAACGGCCCTCTGGGTCCCAGATCCCTGCCTTGGGTGTAAATGGAGTAGAGCAGTGGAAAGCTTTGAGTACACCTGTGTGTTTAGTTGCGGCAGAAGCCATATAAACCTGTGGGTAGGAAGAGCTGAGATATTTCTGCATATGGCTGGCAGTGAAATGAGTCTCCTGCAGGCACACCACATGTGCTTTGGCATGGGCAAAGGATTTGAAGGCCTTAATTTTTTTATTCCTCAAACATTCAGGGTAAGTATATTTATTGGAGGCATGATAAAGGACAGATACAAAGCTGATTGTAGGTGTCGCATCATGGTGACATCATCACCCCTGGGACAGGAATAAGAGAAAGAAAGGAGAAAAGTGGGGGAAGCAAGGTTAGTAAACTGAGAAATGTCTGACAAAACAGGTCAGGAGGCCAAAAGGCCATGATGTGAAAACAGGTAGGTTGTCCATCTGTCTATGTCACTGGGATATAAATGGACGGGAAAAAAACAGTCCTGGGCAGGCCCAACTCAGGCTACCAAGGAAAATGTGGGGGAGCAGTGAACATCTTCAGAAGCCACAGAGGCCAAAAACAGGATATTAAATATCTGTTGTATAGAGGAGTCAGGCCAAGGATAGACTATTGGGAATAAGATGTCAGCCTGCAGATATAAGCAGTTGGTAAGTGTATGCATTGTTCAAAGAGGCTATGCTTGGCTGGGTATCATGGGCATTAAACAGCATTAGACCACAGCTGGATGAAAGGGTGATCCGTTTGTTATTTTGTTGTCCAGCTATTAGTAGAAGGTTTAGCTAACAGCATTGAGCTGTTAGTTGTAAAAATTGTAGAATTATACTAAATATATATTTTTTTGTTTACAAACGTTTTTATTTTTTAAGAAATAGACTTCAAAATGGCATTACAGCTTCAAATAGAATATACAACAGAAACAAGGAACAACTGCAGTATTCATTTCAAAGGTGAAATTATGTAGAATAAAGGGAAAAAGAGAAAAGAAATGAAGTACATGAGCAATATAGGTAGAGAGGTAGGCAGAGTTATAAAACGACCAACAAAGTAACTCAATCAATCAAAGCATAAATGGTCCTTATTGATCTAGTAAATGCCTGTGAGTTCTCCAAAGTTCCCTTTTCTGTCAAATAAATGCATCTTATCCAATAGAGTATAATGAATTCTCTCCATGAGCATCACCGCATCAACTCTGCAGAACTGTGGTCAATGGTACTGTGAGGGATTTCCAATGTAGGGCAATAGCCCATAGGGTGGATATACAAATGCTATGGATTAGCCTCATAACCTCAGTCTGAACTCCCGAGATAGGGGCTTCCAGTAGGCAGGACTGCATAGACAGATGCACCGGAGCACCTGCCACTGCAGAGGCAACTTCAGAAATTTTGTGCCACACCAATGAGAGGCTTGGGCAGGCCCAAAATATATGCACTAGAGTACCAGCAAGGCCACAGCCCCAGAAACATAGGTGGGACGTCCCTGGATACATGGCGTGTAGTCTAGATGGGGTATGATACCATCTGGTTATTACTTTGAGGGCCGTCTCACGGACAGAAAGATCTAGAGCTCTTACACACATTATCCACCACGGAATCCCAATCCTCATCAGAAAAAGTGACATCACTATCAGCCTCCCATTTCTGTCTATAAAGGGGGTGAGGGAAAGAAAGTAACCAAAAATTGGCAATACAAATCTGAAATAAGACCCCTGCCCCTAGGAGAGTCACGGCTAATATATTCAAAAAATGAAATCGGAGATGAAGGCGTAAGACCAAAATGTGAATTTAAAAATGTCTAATCTGTCAATAATGATAATATTCACGAAGCGGGATATCAAAAAGTATGCGTAGCATCTCAAAAGTGATACAAGATCCTCCTCTCTGAAAGTCAGATAACCTAATAAAGGACCTATCATACCACCAACAGAATACCTGTGAAGATGAGAATGCTGTAATAAAATTTGGGTCACCAAAAAATGATGAACCTGGTGAGACAGAGGAGACAAGATTCAATTTAAGTTTATAATGGGACCAAAACATCAATGATTGGGCAACAATGGAATTATAGAGCAATAACGAGGGGGGGGGGGATTTTGGATCATAATACACCTGGTAAATAGAACAGATGTGTAGACTGAGATTCAAATCTGATCCATGGGACCTGGGAAGTAATAGTCGCCCATTGTGATAGCTGTGCGAAATGGGCTGACAGGTATTAAAGCCAGAAATTGGGGAGACTTAGGCCTCCCGCCCATTGCGACCAGTAGAGGACCGATGAAGTAAAACGAGGGCGTTTGTTATGCCAAATAAAATGATTAATAATCCATTGAAAGCGATCTAAGAACATTTTTGAGACAGGGATTGGGAGTGATCTACATAAAGTAATTTAGGAAAGACATTCATTGTTACTGCCGTGACTCTGCCCAAGAATGAGATAGGGGATCCATGCCAGATCTTCAATAGAGGTGAGAGGCGTGACACACATGGTGGCCAATTAGCAGCAAATAATTTTGAGTATCTGGGGGTGAGGTTTATACCTAGGTATGAAATCTGATCTGTGGCCCAACGAAATGGAAAAGAATTGCGGAGAGATGCACCCAGGGAATCAGGAACATTAATAGGCAGAACTACTGATTTAGTAAAATTTACAGTAAGACCTGATACTGTTACAAAGTCATTCAATAATGAGCAGAAGTCAGGCAATGACACCAACAGTTTAGTAAGGAAAAGCATAACATCATCTGCATACATACAAATTGTGAAATGTGAACCAATAATGGGGAACCAGAAATGTCCGAGTGTGATTATTGCAATTGCCAAGGGTTCCAAAACAAGAGCCAATAATAAGGGTGAAAGAGGACAACCCTGACGGATACCTCCGCCTAGTGTACAAAATACAGAATTGCAGCCTGGAAGTCTTATTCTTGTTTTGGGGGGAGTCATACAAAGCATGTACACCAGACAGAAATTCATCACTAAAGCCCATCTACTGCAGTAATTAAAACAAGTATGGCCAGAGCAGGAGTGGACTGACAACTCATGGGGCCAAGGCGCGAAAGGAAATCATGGGGCCGTGTCCTTGCCCATACTCAAAGCACACCCAAAAAAAGCCGATAAAAAAGGTACTAGGGGCATTTCATGGGGCCCCCTACTGACCCTGGGCCCTCAGGTGGTGCCCGAGTGCTCGAATGGTCAGTCCGCCCCTGGGCCAGAGGACACTATCAATAACAAAACTTCTTTTGAATACAAATTGGCGTCCTGAATAACATTTAATATGAGAGGAATATTGTCCGTGATAAGTCTGCCTGGGATAAAACCCTCCTCTTTAGGGAAGCCTACCCCAACCTCCCCTAACACCCAACCTCACCTAACAACTAACCTCCTCCACTCCTCCCACCACTCCATCCTCCACAGCCATCTCCTCCTGTACCACCTTCCCCTCCCTCCTAGATTGTAAGCTCGAAAGAGCAGGGCCCTCGAACCCCTCGTGTGTTGTATTGTTACTGTCTTGTCTCATGTTCTGTCCCCCTTGCTACTGTACAGCGCTGAGCATACCCTTTGGCGCTATATAAATATTGTAACAATAATAATATTAATAATAAGGCCAACCTATCTGCCAGAATGCAGCTAAATATTTTCAGATCATTGTTCATCACTGAGATTGGTCTATAGTTTTGAGGTAAATGATGGTCTTTCAGGGGTTTAGGTAATAGAGACAGGTTAGCCAAGAGTATCTCCTCAGGAAACCTACCGCCCTGCAAAACATCATTGAATAATGACATCAAAGAGGGAGCCAATGTAGGAGCAAAATGTTTATAATAACTGGCCGTGAACCCATCAGGGCCCAGTGCTGTGGAAGTTCTGAGTGTGCTAATCACACAGGATATTTCCTTCAAAGTGCATGGGGCATTGGGAGAGGATATCTGAGAGGGTGTGAGAGAACAGGGAGGGGTATAGAATCAAGCCATGAGCCGTTTGAGGAAGCGGAAGTTGGTTGCAGGGGAGCTAATAGGGTGGAATAAAAATTTTCAAAAATACCCAGGACTTCATGAGGAAGAGAGGAGATACTGCCGGATTTAGTACATAACTTGTAGATATGTGGGGGTCGTATTGAAAGGTTTAATTTCTGTGCGATATCATCGTTTTGTTAAGGAGAGATGGATTGCCAACATGAGCCCTATAATGTGATTCTAATTCTCGGGTAAGTTTCTGAATTTGTTTCCATCGCTCTCTATTTCTAGAAGAAGCCATAGAAATAAGGTGACCTCGCAGGAACGCCTTATGGGCTACCCACAAGATGGCCGGGGAGATATCAGGAGTTGTGTTTGACTGAAAGTATTCTTGAATGGAAGTAACTACTTCATGGCGGGTGTTAGTATCCGTAAGCATAGAGTCGTTAAGTCTCCAGGAGTAGGGAGTAGGGGCTAGACCTATAAAAGTGATAGATAGCGCCACAATATTATGATCTGACCAGGGGCTTAAATGAATGCAAGCTTTCCTAGAGTTAGCCAGCAGAATGGGGGAGCAATAGATATAATCTAGTCTAGCATAAGAGTCATGTGGGTGGGAGTAAAATGAATAATCTCTAGCTCCTACATTATGTGCCCTCCATGACTCTACCAGTTGAAGTGTGTCTAACTTTTTGGTAAGGGATTTTGGGAAGGCCTGGGAGGATGGGGAGGATGAGCTTTGGTCTAAAAGGGGGCTAGCCAAATAAAATCACCTCCCACCAATAAATGAGGGGATAGAAACCGACCAAGAATTTTGAAATAAATGGGAAAAGAAGGATGCTTGCACCGAATTTGGTGCATAGACATTAGCGATCATGAGTTCACGACCCGAGGGGGTGCCTTTAATAATGATAAATCTGCCCTCAGGGTCACATGCCCGAGGGTGTTTTTACTACAAACACATGGGAATAACATGCCCTGCCCTGCTCGTCCCGGGGAACTCTGGTAAGGATCTGCTGATCTATCAGGTCCCCAATTAGGACACGCAGGGCCTGCACCCTTTCCCGATCCTTGGGAAGGTGGGTTACCAGATATCTGATGGGGGGACTGAAGTTGAACTCCAACCTGTACCCCTTCTTGATCAAGTCCAGGATGTACAGATTTGAGAAAATTGAAGCCTACTGAGGGAGAAAGGTCCCCAATCTTCTTTCCATTGGGACGTTCAAGTCATTGGGATGAGACTTGGTGGGTCTTGAGGAGGATTGAATAAGATTCCTCCTCTTCCCCTATTCTTGTGCCCTGTCCAATGTTTCTTAGGCTGAACCTCCTTAGCCTGCTGGGCATGTGTTTTTTGACAAAAACCCTACTAGAGTAAAACCTTTTCTTACTCTCTGGGAATGTCCCCTTTTAATGGGCTGTACATTCCAGAGCCTCCTCGAGACCTGGACCAAAAAGATTATCTCCAATAAAGGGTAAGGCACAAAGGTGCAGTTTGAATGCTGAGTTCCCTGCCCAGGTTTTTAACCAAAATGCCCTTTTAGATGAATTCACTAGGCAGAGGTTCAAGCCGCTAGCTTAACTGATTTGGCTGAGGCATCCACAAGGAAAGCAACTGCTTTAAACAGCAAAGGAAATTATTTCAGGATTTGCTGCCTGGAGGTCCCTGCCGAAAGATGCGACTAACTGGGTAAGCCAGCATTCCAGATTTCTGGCGACACAGGTAGCCGATAAAGGTGGCCTAAACTGATGGAAGTGGAATCCCAGGCCCTGCGGAGTAAGAATTCATCCCTCTTATCCATAGGGTCTTTCAGAGCCCCCATATCTTCAAATGCTAAGTCCGTCCTTTTAGAGACATTAGATAAGGGGGTGTCTAATTTCTGAACCTTGTTCCATTGCTGGGACCCGTTATCCTAAAAAGGAAACCTCCTTTTAAGATTACTTGAGAAAAAGGGTTTCCTCTCTGTAGTGACTTTTGGGGGACTAGTTATCAAAAACATAATTTCATTCCAACAGCAACAAGCTCAGCCGTCTGTTAAGAGTTAACCTTTCTTGGTGAAAATTCAAATGACCTTCTAGTGAAATTACCCACACAATGAGTGGAAGAGATGTGTTCCAGAGACAATAGGTTATTTGAATTTCTACAGGTAGTTAAACATGGCCCAAGACAGACAATCCTGAGAGCTTATGTTGGTGACTCTAAGACTGGCAAAGTATGTTTGCTCAACAAATTGCAATTTGTCTATCGGATTTGAGGAGATTTCACCTACAAAAAGCTAATTAGAAAGTCAAATACAACGTTGGACTTCCAAACAGTGAGTCACCACACTGACCAAATTACCAATAAGTGAGACGATACTTATAAGTCTGAGAAGATTAAACAAAACCTTGGAGAGAGTGATAAGCCAACAGACTTCTCAAACAAAGGCTACAAGGACAACTGGTTGTTTACCCTATTATCTGAACAATGGACACGTAAACAGAGGTTTCCTGTGTCATTCCTAAGACCAAAAGGTGAAACTTAGAACTTATATTTTTACCCACAAAGACATTAAAGAAGAGACATATTATTCACACTCTTGTTCAAACAAAAATATATTCAGCAGAGTTGGGGATTGCATACCACTAAATTGAGTATGAAATGGTGAAAAGTAAGATATTTTGTGAATTGGTATCAGTTGTATGTTTCCATCAGAAAGCAAATGTTTCACACAAGTGTGAACCTCAGGGAAATGAATAACTGAATACACATATATCTTCTATGGTTCCTATCCAGGACATTAGAGGTAGAATCTAATATATTTGGATGAGACGTATATTTAATATCTAAAATCACCTTGGTTTCCACCCGAGGTATGAGTCATCATAAATACTCAAATTGTTTTGTGATCCCTGACTGCCCCCCAGTGGACAGGTGAGAGATATCTTAGGTACATACACCTCTCAACCGGCCAATTAAATAGCCTGTTGGGAGGGTCTTTAGAACAATGGTTTGGATGGTATAAAAAGCAATGCACCTCATTTAGAAAAAAAACAAGCTGAAAGAAAAAACAAGCTACAAAAAACAACACAGAAAAAACCCAAGGAAACCGACAAGCTGAAGAAATCTGACGAGGCTGAAATCTATCCCATCTGAAGAACCACTACTTAATCCTTTCAAACTTTTCAAACTTCTACTAAACTTCTAAATCTCTGAACTTCTACCATCCTACATTTTTCCAACACTACCACCTATCTCTCACTTGCTCCTTGCGGCCATTCCTGAAGGCGTTTCATCAATTGCCAGCTGAATCCACTGGGGAGGCGTCATAATCCAGGTTCTGGGTGTGGTGAGACTGTTTAGAATTAAATATTGTATGGTATATCTCCTCTCTTGTATAGAGTGATAATCATTGCATTGGGGTGATAACTGCATTGGGTGTTCATATATAGATAGAGAGATCCATATTATTACTGCTAAAAAAATTGTTTGGTGTCATAATGAAAATTTACATATTGCATAATTAATACATTTTTATTGGTTAGGGTACAATTTATCAGGGAATATTTTCTCCCATTTCTATGGCCACGTTTTGGGAGAAATGACCTCTGAAGTACTATAAATTACCATTTATTAATAAATTTAAGTTTAATCTTTATTATTAATTAGAATTGTTGGGTGTATAGAATTTCATCGTATATCTTTGATCGTGTGTACCAGTATCCATTCATCACCAGTCTTTTGCGTTTTGTGTTAATATATATATAATTTTTGTACATAAATAAATTTATCTATTTATTTATTATAAGGCAATTCTTGTGTATATGGTACGAAATCATACTGGCTAAAAGGACTCAAGGTATATTAATAAGTGGTGACCAAATTATTAAGGTGTTGAAATTATTGGTTCATTAAATATTTGCCGTATCTTAACGGCTGGAGGCACTGCGATATTTTGTTTAAGGGAGAGGGACACCGCCCTTCATAAGTAGAATCAATTCTTACATAAACCACCACATCTCAGAGCTTTACCATTCCTGCCTAATGGTATCAACCAGGGAACTATGGACTGGAAAGACACTAGTCTTTCTAACATACAAACCTTGATACATGAGGTCATGCTTAGATAGGCAAACATCCTCCTCCTCGATCTCTAAGGTTTTGTAGATAACTTTAAGGAGGTCGTCCACATCTTCCAGGGGCAATTTGTTCCTGGAACCTCTGGAGGAGAAAACTTCACCATCCTCCTCCTATGAGCCTGAATCTACCCGGGACCTAGGATCCTCCTCCCCTTTTAATGTATCTGCTACCTACAAACCCACCGATTGGGTCCAAGGATCCAGTGGCGACTGCATTTTTCCAACAGGAATCTAAAGGAGTGAAATGTAGACAACACGTCATCCTTAATGGAGGTGAGCACTTTATGGCAGGCTGTAAATGACTTATCCTTAATTAGGCTAGCCACACAATTGCAGCATAAGGGTTTTTCCCAAGCTGAACCCAATTTAGCTGCACAAACTGCACACTTCTTCTTGGGGGTCTGACTCTGCACCTTGTCCTGGGCTTTAACCTACAATAAGCAAGAAAAAACACAATACAGAAAATAATCAGCCCAGGGCCCCTCATACAAAAACCACTGTGCTGGGGGAGCAAGAAAAGGATGTGTGCCCACCAGGGTCAGCAAGAGGGATCAGAGTCCCCAAGCTTACCTTAGAGAAGTCAGTGCCTGAAGGACCAGGGTATGCCTGAGAAGTGCCAGCGCCTTCCATCCCTCTTGGTGTGGAGCCACAGGCTCTGCTGGGTCTGTACACCAGACTGGCTGCCTGACCAGATGCTTGTGCCACTATGGAGACTGGAACCAAGAGTCTCCGGCGCCCGTCGACGACATTTCCACGGCCGGAACGGCCGGTTACTGGACAGCACCCAGAAGTTGCAGCTACTTGCACGCCCGCTTGGCAGTCACTGCCCCACTGTGCATCAGATGCTAGAGCCCCCCCACATGGGAAGCAGAACAGGCATCAAAGGTCCTGGACCCCCCAGGACACCCCCGATGATGGTTATCATCTACTGAGGCATGGAAAGATATCAGGAGAGAAGCCCCACTCCCCCTGAAGGAATCACGTCAGGCAGGAGGAAGTAATCCAGACCAGGAGCCACCAGCAACCTCTAGGGCCCAGGTTTTCCAGACAATCAGTTCCTTGATGACTGCACCCATCCTTGCAGAGGAAACACTAAAAACTCAGGAGGGAGGCCTGGTGGTCCGCCTTTTATAGTACTGTGCTTACGTGTTTCCTGTCCCAGAGGGAGGAGCTCTGTCTCAGGAAGGATGTCCTGGAGGACGTTTGGAGAAATGAACATTAGAATGACTGAGAGACAAAAGCCAGAAATAGATCAGTGGCTGCATGCACAGCTCATTGTTAGGCTGCAGGTAGAGAGGCAGAGATGAGGCAGGATTTATCATGAAATACAAATTAAAGTGTATTATTATCAAAACAGCCAAGAATATTTCACAAGGTCTGAAAAGTATGTAAGACATCGAGTTATTTCTCAATTTAAGAAGAAGAGCATAACTGCAGGTAGCAAATGTAAGAGAGGAGTTGCAGAGGATACGATGGTGGGTAGTATGTTCAGGAGAGGAATACGGAGGTATGACAGTGATGGGTATGTACAGGAGAGGAGTGTGGAGGTATGACAGTGATGGGTATGTACGGGAGAGGAGTACGAAGGTATGACAGTGATGGGTATGTACAGGAGAGGAGTACGGAGGTATGACAGTGATGGGTATGTACAGGAGAGGAGTACGGAGGTATGACAGTGATGGGTATGTACAGGAGAGGAGTACGGAGGTATGACAGTGATGGGTATGTACAGGAGAGGAGTACAGAGATATGACAGTGATGGGTATGTACAGGAGAGGAGTACGGAGGTATGACAGTGATCGGTATGTACAGGAGAGGAGTGTGGGGTGTGTGACAGTGATGGGTATGTACAGGAGAGGAGTGTGGAGGTATGACAGTGATGGGTATGTACAGGAGAGGAGTACGGAGGTATGACAGTGATGGGTATGTACAGGAGAGGAGTACGGAGGTATGACAGTGATGGGTATGTACAGGAGAGGAGTACGGAGGTATGACAGTGATCGGTACGTACAGGAGAGGAGTACGGAGGTATGACAGTGATCGGTACGTACAGGAGAGGAGTACGGAGGTATGACAGTGATCGGTACGTACAGGAGAGGAGTACGGAGGTATGACAGTGATGGGTACGTACAGGAGAGGAGTACGGAGGTATGACAGTGATGGGTACGTACAGGAGAGGAGTACGGAGGTATGACAGTGATGGGTACGTACAGGAGAGGAGTACGGAGGTATGACAGTGATGGGTATGTACAGGAGAGGAGTACGGAGGTATGACAGTGATGGGTATGTACAGGAGAGGAGTACGGAGGTATGACAGTGATTGGTATGTACAGGAGAGGAGTGTGGGGGGTATGACAGTGATGGGTATGTACAGGAGAGGAGTACGGAGGTATGACAGTGATCGGTGTGTACAGGAGAGGAGTACGGAGGTATGACAGTGATGGGTATGTACAGGAGAGGAGTACGGGGGTATGACAGTGATGGGTATGTACAGGAGAGGAGTACGGAGGTATGACAGTGATGGGTATGTACAGGAGAGGAGTACGGAGGTATGACAGTGATGGGTATGTACAGGAGAGGAGTACGGAGGTATGACAGTGATCGGTATGTACAGGAGAGGAGTGTGGAGGGTATGACAGTGATCGGTATGTACAGGAGAGTACGGAGGTATGACAGTGATGGGTATGTACAGGAGAGGAGTACGGAGGTATGACAGTGATGGGTATGTACAGGAGAGGAGTACGGAGGTATGACAGTGATGGGTATGTACAGGAGAGGAGTGTGGAGGTGTGACAGTGATCGGTATGTACAGGAGAGGAGTACGGAGGTATGACAGTGATGGGTATGTACAGGAGAGGAGTACGGAGGTATGACAGTGATGGGTATGTACAGGAGAGGAGTGTGGAGGTGTGACAGTGATCGGTATGTACAGGAGAGGAGTACGGAGGTGTGACAGTGATCGGTATGTACAGGAGAGGAGTACGGAGGTATGATAGTGATGGATATGTACAGGAGAGGAGTACGGAGGTATGACAGTGATGGGTATGTACAGGAGAGGAGTGTGGAGGTGTGACAGTGATCGGTATGTACAGGAGAGGAGTACGGAGGTATGACCGTTCCCAGGGAGGAGTATCTCAGGAAGGGTCTATACTCCACCATAACTCTGGTTCTCGGAGTGTCAGGTCCCAGCGGGTTCTCCTGGAGCCTCTCCTGCTATTCTGTCTCGGACACATCAGAGGAACATGGTGGGAGATCGGCCTGAATGTCCTTCCTGGGAGGGAATACCGGAGCCATTCTGAGGCCCATTTAATGGCCGGCAATGAGGAGGAAACCAACACTGAGAAGTACATGCTGAGATATATACAGCACGGGGCAGCACAGTGGCTGAGTGGTTAGCACTTCCACCTGGCAGTACTCGGGTTGTTGGTTCAAATCCCAACCATGGCACCACCTGCCTGGAGTTTGCATGTTCTCCCTGTGCCTTTGTGGGTTTTCTCCAAGTACTATAGTTTCCTCCCACACTACAAAGACATGCTGGGAGGTGAATTGTCTCCTAAGTTGTCCCTAGTATGTGTATGTATGAATGTGAGTTAGGGCCCTTAGATTGTACGCTCCTCGGGGGCGGGGACTGATGGGAATGTACAATATAGATGTAAACTGATGGCGCTATATAAGTACCTGGAATAAATAATAATAATACACCCAGATCATCGATGACGAGGAGGAAGGTTCGGTCACAGATGATTGGTCCGTCTATAGCAGGGACAGGAGCTGGGACCAGGAATAGGAGATCCACCTGACTTACCCGTGTGCTCTGACATGGAGAAGATCCCATGCTGGCCCTATGGTGGCCGTGTGTTCAGGATGGAGACCGACAATCACAGGACCTTCTAGAAGCCGATCTAAAATGGCTGAGAGGAGGAAAGTGTTGCTGGGAAAGGAAGTGACAGACAGGAAGTGACTCCAGACAGGAAGTGACTCCAGACAGATTTATACAGAGGCTGCAGTATGGAGAGCAGACACTAGATGGTGCTGGTCCAAAAAAAGCTGAATAGCATAAAACAACAGAGGAAAAAAATTGAAAAACCAAAGAGAATGGCGGCTCGTAAACTTCTATTATCACAGTTATCACATTACAGTGGATTAGATCTCCCTTCATTTTGTTGTAGCCAGCCTGTCCCTCCTCCGGCGGCCATTTTCCCTTAGTCTGATATCAATGTTCGCACAGTTATCACATTACATTGCAGTGGATTAGATTTTTGTCCTCCATTTTGTTGTAGCCCGCTTGTCCCTCCTCCGGCGGCCATTTTCCCTTAGTCTGATATGAATGCTGGCACATTTTGTCCCCTGATATTAGACATTAGCCGGGTGATTGTATACACACAGCGGGCAGATCTCAATCAATGTCACCCACTAGTGTATACTGTCACGGGGTTGGCCAGCCAATCATGTGGCTCCTATTCTGTCCTTCCAATGACCATTCCTAGTACATAGGACTCATCTTCCATACTAGAAAAAAGATTGCGCCGCGCTCCTATATATTTATATATACAGCTTAAGCTTCTAAAGTGTATCAAATATCAATATTACCAAATATGAACTGTGACTATACCACTAAATGCATATGAAATAATACATATAGATAACATGCATGGTAAATGATCCTGAAGTAATAGTGCCTTAATGGGTGCCACGGTATAAACCTATGTTGCACCTATATATAGCTGTGTATACTCTATATTAATAGTGCAAAAGCATATGTGCACGTGCTAATATTAAACAAATATAAATACAGTCTTTCAAATAAATGTGCAAGTGGATATTCTGTTCCTTTTCTCCGAGTGCTAGATGGTCTCCTTATATGCTCACCTCTATATTTGCCTGAATGAATCCAGGCAAATACGCTTTTTATCCTTCCAGGATAGATGAAAAGGGGGAAATAGATTGGATTGGATTGGATTGATTGGATCCAATCAAATTCCCCCTGATGAAGTCACGTGACCCTGTGACGCAACGCGTAGGGGAGGGGCTCTGACGTCACGACATTGCACTGGAGAAGCGAGCAGATCCGAATACAAGCACAGGCAGACAGCACTGCAGGGGCAGCTGCAGAGAGGTTTCTTTTTACCTACTTTTTACCTGCTGATTGCCATCCATGCCTGTTTGGATCATATATGAGCTGCATACAATCAAGTTATACCTGTTATTGGCAGAAATAAATCCATTTTGTGTACAAGGATAAGACACTATGGTCTGCTTTTTCTTTTTTGACCAAACATCCCATGAGCTGATATAAGGAGGAGTGAACGAGGAAACAACCCCAGGAGGGGAATTGGGAGATCCCAAGAGAGCTATTCAGTGTACTCATAGATACACAGGGAGATTAAGGAGATAACAGGAGGATCCATCCATATGCATGTCCACCTCATAGGACGGCTAGAGCAAAGGCATCATCCCATTTCATCTATCCTGGAAGGATAAAAAGCGTATTTGCCTGGATTCATTCAGGCAAATATAGAGGTGAGCATATAAGGAGACCATCTAGCACTCGGAGAAAAGGAACAGAATATCCACTTGCACATTTATTTTAAAGACTTTATTTATATTTGTTTAATATTAGCACGTGCACATATGCTTTTGCACTATTAATATAGAGTATACACAGCTATATATAGGTGCAACATAGGTTTATACCGTGGCACCCATTAAGGCACTATTACTTCAGGATCATTTACCATGCATGTTATCTATATGTATTATTTCATATGCATTTAGTGGTATAGTCACAGTTCATATTTGGTAATATTGATATTTGATACACTTTAGAAGCTTAAGCTGTATATATAAATATATAGGAGCGCGGCGCAATCTTTTTTCTATCATTTATACACACTAGCTAAGTGAGTCAGTGCAAGTGCCAGCGCACCCCATACACTTTTAGAACTTATTGAACACCTCGATTCATAATAGCTCACAAGTATTCACTATAATTATTCATCTTCCATACTACATTCATGATACAACAAGATGGAAACTCCCAATATACAGAGAAAATCTCCCATAAAATACATAGAAATCACATCTGCCCTAAAGGGCCATAAACATAAGAAGATTGCCCCCGACGCCCCCAGATTCATCTACAATACTAGCCAAGGTGTCATTGGTCCCCCTAATACACGGATAGTACCCCAATCCTGCATTCATACATGTGACAATACACCATGGATTCCTCCCGCTCTATATTATGTCTCCATACAAATCAGTCGCCATCCAATCCATCCATCTCACAAAAGCTCCAATACCCAGCAAATGTTTCCGTCTCCTCCTAGTAATAACCATGTGATCTCCATGAGAATAAAGCGCCAATTTGTGTCCTTATCCCCTCCCCCTACGCAGGATGTACACCCCTTCATGGCCACGCCTCTTTATGTAACTGACAATTGCACGGTCGTGCAACGCTGCACCCAAACTAAATATCCGTCCTTTCTTCACACAAATAGAGCTTTCTGTCGGTGGGATGTCATCACCTGCGCGCTTTTTATTTTTCACGCCATAAACAAAAAAAGACCAAAAATTTGGAAGAAAAACAATATTTTGTACTTTCGGCTATAAAATATATAAAGTAACCTCAAAGTTACCGTATTTTTCGCTCCATAAGATGCACTTTTTTCCCCCCAAAAAGGGGGGGGGGAAATGTCGGTGCGTCTTATGGAGCGAATATGGAGCGGCCGGTCCGGTATTTCCACAGCGGCCATGTCAGAATACCGGGCCGGCCGCTCAGCTCTGCAGCTGGACCTTATGGAGATGACTGCTGACCTTTGGGGAGGTGGGGAGCAGATACCTGAATTGGACAGGTACCCGCTCTTACTTCTTTGTTCTTTGATCTTACCTGTTCCTCTATCCAGCGGCACGCTGTCTTCCGGCTTCTGTAGTGTGGGCACTGGGCATGACAGCCGGGTGCCAAGTGCGCATGCGCAAGAAGCGGTGCTTTTTGTGAATGGTAAGGCGGTACCTGGGACACATGACAGATCCCAGAAGCCGCCGGACCAATCACAAAGCGCAAGTGCTTCTCGCTCATGCGCACTGGGCACCCGGCTGTGAATGCCGAGCGCCATTACAGAAGCCGGGAAGACAGCGCGCAGCTGGATAGAGGAACAGGTAAGATCAAGCAAAAACTCTGCGGAAGTAAGAGCGGGTACCTGTCAAATTCAGGTACCCGCTCCCCACCTCCCCAAAGGTCAGCAGTCATCTGTACTGTCCGCAGTCTCTGGTCATCCCTGTGCTGTCCGCAGTCTCTGGTCATCCCTGTACTGTCCGCAGTCTCTGGTCATCCCTGTACTGTCCGCAGTCTCTGGTCATCCCCTGTACTGTGTCTGCAGTCTCTGGTCATCCCTGTACTGTGTCCGCAGTCTCTGGTCATCCCTGTGCTGTCCGCAGTCTCTGGTCATCCCTGTGCTGTCCGCAGTCTCTGGTCATCCCTGTGCTGTCCGCAGTCTCTGGTCATCCCCTGTACTGTCTGCAGTCTCTGGCCATCCCTGTGCTGTCCGCAGTCTCTGGTCATCCCTGTACTGTGTCTGCAGTCCATTATTTCAGAATTTTTTTTTCCTGTTTTCTGCCTCTAAAACCTAGGTGCGTCTTATGGTCAGGTGCGTCTTATGGAGCGAAAAATACGGTAGTTATAAATTTCACCAAAATGTCTCCCGCTCCATGTTTATGGGAAAAGGACCCCAATAAGTGGATATTGATTGCTGTGTGTGACCGTTATATCGTCTGCAGACTATGGGGAGATCATGGAATTTATGACCTTTTTTTTGCTATACAGCACTGCACTAGTTTAACTGACAATTGCGCGGTCGTGCAATACGATACATAAATGAAATGTATGTCCTTTTTTCACACAAATAGACCTTTATTTTTTTTGTATTTGATCACCTGTGTGCTTCTTATTTTTGGCGCTATAAACAAAAAACCTTTTGGAAAAAAAACAATATTGTGACAGGAGTCACTTTGGGTGGGGGGCCCATGGAACACAGCTCACTTTGGAGAGGTAGGGAGACCCCTGTCTCAGCTCCCCATATCCCTCTCATGTGTAAGTCACCCTGTGCCTGTTAGGGGTACAGGGTGATCTGTCCTAATATTGGGGTGGGGGGGTTGTGGATTGTTAATGTCATGTGGCTGCATCCCATTGTTCTATTGTGTGTCTGGCTTGGGATCAAACTATTATGGGATGTATGTGTTTATGTGTATTGGCTTGGTGGGGGGGGGGTGTCTCCAGCAGCCCTCCCTCCTGATGGGACTATCAGCTGTGTGAACTTTGAATACCTGTGTGTCTCTTGTTGCTGGGTGTAGATTGCCCCGCCCTGTGTCATTATGCAGGGAGGGGGGCTGCCCCCTGAGTATATATATCTTGTATCTGTGTGCAAATAAAGAAGTCTACTCTGATTTACTTCAAGACTGGTGACTGTTGTCGGTGTTCGGATGGGGAAGCTGTATTCTAATGGAAATAGCCAAGTGCAGTCAGGGTCGGTTCCGTTATAAATTAAATGTAGGGGGAGGAGTAATACAGTGTAGGTGGAGGAGTAATACAATGTATGGGGGGAGGGGTAATACAATGTATAGGGGGAGGGGTAATACAATGTACAGTGAAGGAAATGTGTATTTGCTCCCCTGTTGATTCTGAATGTTCGCCCCTCACACAGAAATGATCGGTCTAAAAATCAAATGTTCGGTGTAGAGGCGGAATGACAACTCATGGGGCCCTCGGGCAATAGGGGATCATGGGGCCCTTGTGTCCTTGCCCACACTCAATAATGGCCTATAAAAAGGTACCATGGGCATCTCATGGGGCCCCCTATTGACCCCGGGCCCTCAGGCAGTACCCAAGTGCTCGAATGGTCAGTCCACCCCTGATTCGGTGTATTGTAACACTGAGAGACAGAATAGCAACAAGAAATTCAGCAGAAATGCTTCTAACAAATGATGACTGATCTGCATGTTCATGAGGGAAATAAGGATTTGATCCCCTTCACAAATCATGACTTAGTACAAATCCCTTGTTGGCCATCATAGAGATCAGATATTTCCTGGAGTTGGCCCCCAGGTTCGCACACATCTCAGGAGGGATTCTGGCAGATCCTCTCCAAGTCATTAAGGTTTGGTGGCTGACGTTTGGCAGCTCGAACTTTCAGCTCCCTCCACAGATTTTCAATCGGATGAAGATCTGGAGACTGGCTAGGCCACTCCAGGACCTTAATGTGCTTCTTCTTGAGCCGCTCCTTTGTTGCCTTGGCCGTGTGTTTTGGGTCATTGTCATGCTGGAACACCCATCCACCACCCATTTTCAATGCCCTGGCTGAGGGAAGAAGGTTCTCACCCAAGATTTGAAGGTACATTGCCCCGTCCATCGTCCCTTTGATGCGGTGCAGTTGTCCTGTCCCCTTAGCAGAAAAACACCCCCAAAGCAGAATGTTTCCACCACCATGTTTCACAGTTGGGATGGTGTTCTTGGGATCATAGGCAGCATTCCTCCTCCACCAAACAAGGCGAGTTGAGTTGATCCCAAAGAGCTGGATTTTGGTCTCATCTGACCACATCACTTCCAACCAGTCCTCCTCTGCATCATTCAGATGTTCAGTGGCAGACTTCAGACGGGCCTGGACATGTGCTTTCTTGAGCAGAGGGACCTTGCGGGCACTGCAGGATTTCAGTCCTTGTCGGCGTAGTGTGTTACCAATTGTTTTCTTGGTGACTGTGGTCCCAGCTGCCTGGAGATCATTGACAAGATCCTCACGTGTAGTTCTGGGATGATTCCTCACTGTTCTCATGACCATTGACACTCCACGAGGTGAGATCTTGCATGGTGCACCAGACCTAGGGAGACTGACACTTGTTTTGTGTTTCTTCCATTTGCGAATGATTGCACCAACTGTTGTCACCTTCTCACCAAGCTGCTTGGCCATAGTTTGGTAGCCCAGTCCAGCCTTGTGTAGGTCTACCATCTTGTCCCTGACATCCTTGGACAGATCTTTGGTCTTTGCCATGGTGGAGAGTTTGGAATCTGATGGTTTGATGGCTCCTGTGGACAGGTGTCTTTTATACAGGTAACACAATGAGATTAGCAGCACTCCCTTTAAGAGACTGCTTCTAATCTCAGCTTGTTACCTGTATGAGAGACACCTGGGAGCCAGAAATCCTGCTGAATGATAGGGGATCAAATCCTTATTTCCCTCATGAACATGCAGATCAGTCATCATTTGTTAGACGCATTTCTGCTGAATTTGTTGTTGTATTCTGTCTCTCAGTGTTACACCGAACATTCCATTGTTAGACCGATCGTTTCTGTGTGAGGGGGAACATTCCATTGTTAGACCGATCATTTCTGTGTGAGGGGCGAACATTCTCCATCAGCTGATTGTTTTTGATCTTCCCTGTACTGCCCCTCCCCCCATAGTGACACCACATTGCCCCCATGGTTCCTTTCCTCCCACCCCAGTGTCCACCTGTACCCCCTCCATGGCCCCCCTTCTTTCCTGATCTCTCCAGAAGTTTCTCATTCAGCTTCTTGTCTGTGTCCGTTCTTGTAGCTCAGAGAGGGGTAAGGGTGTCCTCCATGTTCTTGTAGCTCAGAGAGGGGGAGGGGTGTCCTCCATGTTCTTGCAGCTCAGTGAGGGGGAGGGGTTTCCTTCATGTTCTTGCAGCTCAGTGAGGGGGAGGGGTGTCCTCCATGTTCTTGTAGCTCAGAGAGGGGGAGGGGTGTCCTTCATGTTCTTGTAGCTCAGAGAGGGGGAGGGGTGTCCTCCATTTTCTTGTAGCTCAGAGAGCGGGAGGGGTGTCCTCCATGTTCTTGAAGCTCAGAGAGGGGGAGGGGTGTCCTCCATATTCTTGTAGCTCAGAGAGGGGGAGGGGTGTCCTCCATATTCTTGTAGCTCAGAGAGGGGGAGGGGGTGTCCTCCATTTTCTTGTAGCTCAGAGAGGGGGAGGGGTGTCCTCCATGTTCTTGTAGCTGAGAGAGGGGGAGGGGTGTCCTCCATATTCTTGTAGCTCAGAGAGGGGGAGGGGTGTAACATAAATGTAGGAGTAGGCTAGTTGAGCTGTTATGCGATCCCACAAAATTCGTCGGAACACAACCCCTGGTGTGTGACGTGGGTCAGAGGACAACCTCTGGTGTGTGACGTGGGTCAGAGGACAACCCCTGGTGTGTGACGTGGGTCAGAGGGAAACCCCTGGTGTGTGATGTGGGTCGGAGGACAACCCCTGGTGTGTGACGTGGGTCAGAGGACAACCCCTGGTGTGTGACGTGGGTCAGAGGACAACCCATGGTGCTTGACGTGGGTCAGAGGACAACCCCTGGTGTGTGACGTGGGTCAGAGGACAACCCCTGGTGCGTGACGTGGGTCGGAGGACAACCCCTGGTGTGTGACGTGGGTCGGAGGACAACCCCTGGTGTGTGACGTGGGTCGGAGGACAACCCCTGGTGTGTGACGTGAGTCGGAGGGAAACCCCTGGTGTGTGATGTGGGTCAGAGGACAACCCCTGGTGTGTGACGTGGGTCAGAGGACAACCCCTGGTGTGTGACGTGGGTCGGAGGACAACCCCTCGTGTGTGACGTGGGTCGGAGGGAAACCCCTGGTGTGTGACGTGGGTCAGAGGACAACCCCTGGTGTGTGACGTGGGTCAGAGGACAACCCCTGGTGTGTGACGTGGGTCGGAGGACAACCCCTGGTGTGTGACGTGGGTCGGAGGGAAAACCCTGGTGTGTGACGTGGGTCGGAGGGAAACCCCTGGTGTGTGACGTGGGTCAGAGGACAACCCCTGGTGTGTGACGTGGGTCAGAGGACAACCCCTGGTGTGTGACGTGGGTCGGAGGACAACCCCTGGTGGAATCCTTTCTCCTGTCTCTTTCCCCTCTGTCACCACAGTCGAGGGTGCTGCCAGTGCAGACTCATTGCTGTGTGTTGCAGAGGGAAGTCTACAGGATGTTGGGGCAAATTCAGCCCAATCAGTGTCTTCCACCTCAGGAGCTGCAGCTGACATCACTGAGGACTTCCAGGCTGATAGATCTGATGTTGGCCCGGAGGAGCTCAGGTGTTGTGCTGACAGACGTTCTGCTGAGGAGGACAGAGTAGAAGGGTGTGGGACGGGTCAGAGGATGACTTCTGGTGGAATAAAGTCTTCTGTGGATTTATCCTTTGTCCCCACAGCTATGAGTATCATGATTGAGGATTCATTGCTGTGCACAGAGGAAGGTCCGCAGGATGATGGGGGAACATTGACCGATCACCCAGGAACGACCTTATGCCAGGCTCAAACATCTGGGTGCGGTAACTAATAGAGACCCACCAGGTGACCATGGCCAGTGGATGAAGATGATGACAGAACACAATGACAGGTTTGCCTGTACCCTTCCAGTAGGTAGTCGGTGGCCAGTGGATGAAGTGGATCTGCAGGGCGATCTGCTGGCCAGTTCTGATCCAGACCGTTTAGGATCACTCAGAGATAGCTAGTCGCCGTGGGCGTGTGTTGTATCCGGGACACAGCGCAGCTCACCTCGTCACTAATAGCAACAACCCGCTCACCGATCTGTCGTCTCATTGATTTTTCTTTGTTATTTTCATCGTTTTACTGTTTTGGTTCCCCAACAGTTCAGTGCGGACAGCATGGAGTCCCAGCGGGGTTTGTGCTTTGTCCTTTTTCTGTGTTCCTTTCACACATTTCCCCTTTTTTCTCTTCTTTTATCAATTTTTGTTTTTATATTTTGTTTATCTAATTGGACCAGCACCATCTAGTGTCTGCTCTTCATACTGCCCCCTCTGTATTATCAGTCTGGAGTCACTTCCTGTCCTTTGTCACTTCCTGTCCTGTGTCACTTCCTGTCTGTGTCACTTCCTGTCCTGTGTCATTCCTGTCCATGTCCCTTCCTGTCTGTGTCACTTCCTGTTTGTGTCACTTCCTGTCTGTGTCACTTCCTGTCTGTGTCACTTCCTGTCTGGGTCACTTCCTGTCCGTGTCACTTCCTGTCGTGTCACTTCCTGTCCTGGGAACACTTTCCTCCTCTCAGCCATTTTAGATTGTCGGTCTCCATCCTGAACACACGGCCACCATAGGGCCAGCATGGGATCTTCTCCATGTCAGAGCACACGGGTAAGTCAGGTGGATCTCCTATTCCTGGTCCCGGCTATAGACGATCTGCGTGTATACATGTATATATATATATCTCAGCATCTACTTCTCAGTGTTGGTTTCCTCCTCATTGCCGGCCATTAAATGGGCCTCAGAATGGCTCCGGTATTCCCTCCTCGTTAGGACATTCAGGCCGATCTCCCACCATGTTATTATTATACAGGATGGATATGGCGCCAACAGTCTGCGCAGCGCTGTACAATATAAGGGGGGCGGTACAATTACAATACATTTCAGTACAGAAGGGATAGGAGGGCCCGGCCCATGGAGCTTACAATCTAGAGGAAGGAGGAGGTGATAGCTGTGGGGGATGGTCTGGTGGAGGTGACCCAAGTACAGTGCTTAGGTGGGGGTGGGGTGAGCTTCCCTGAATAAGTGAGTTTTCAAAGATCACCTAAAGGCAGACAGGGTGGGGGCTGACCGGTCATACTGGGGTAGGGAGTTCCAGAGGATGGGAGAGGCTCTGGAGGTGAGCGAGGGAGGAGGCGATGAGGGAACCAGAGAGGAAGATGCCTTGCAAGGAGCGGGCGATGTGGGCAATATCTGCGGATGAGGTTGGTGATGTAGCCGGGGGCGGGGTTGTGGATGGCTTTGTAAGGTGTGGTTAGTATTCTGAATTTTATACATTGGGTTAGTGGAGGCCAATGAAGGGATTGACAGAGAGGGGTGGAGGTCAGTGAGCGGAGGTCAGTGGAGGGATTGGCAGAGAGGGGTGGAGGTCAGTGAGCGGAGGTCAGTGGAGGGATTGGCAGAGGGGGGTGGAGGACACTGAATGGAGGCCAGTGGAGGGATTGGCAGAGAGGGGGGGAGGACACGGAGCGGAGGTCAGTGGAGGGATTGGCAGAGAGGGGTGGAGGGTGTATATGGGAAGGTAGGTGATCTGGGTGTATATGGGGAACGTAGGTGATCTGGGTGTATATGGGGAAGGTAGGTGATCTGTGGGATCTGGGTGTATATGGGGGAGGTAGGCGATCTGGGTGTATATGGGGGAGGTAGGCGATCTGTGAGATCAGGGTGTATATGGGGGAGGTAGGTGATCTGGGTGTATATGGGGAGGTAGGTGATCTGTGGGATCTGGGTGTATATGGGGAGGTAGGCGATCTGTAGGATCTGGGTGTATATGGGGAGGTAGGTGATCTGTGAGATCTGGGTGTATATGGGGAGGTAGGTGATCTGTGAGATCTGGGTGTATATGGGGAGGTAGGTGATCTGTGAGATCTGGGTGTATATGGGGAGGTAGGTGATCTGTGAGATCTGGGTGTATATGGGGAGGTAGGTGATCTGTAGGATCTGGGTGTATATGGGGAGGTAGGTGATCTGGGTGTATATGGGAAGGTAGGTGATCTGGGTGTATATGGGAAGGTAGGTGATCTGGTTGTATATGGGAAGGTAGGTGATCTGGTTGTATATGGGAAGGTAGGTGATCTGGTTGTATATGGGAAGGTAGGTGATCTGGTTGTATATGGGAAGGTAGGTGATCTGGGTGTATACGGGAAGGTAGGTGATCTGGGTGTATACGGGAAGGTAGGTGATCTGGGTGTATACGGGAAGGTAGGTGATCTGGGTGTATATGGGAAGGTAGGTGATCTGGGTGTATATGGGAAGGTAGGTGATCTGGGTGTATATGGGAAGGTAGGTGATCTGGGTGTATATGGGAAGGTAGGTGATCTGGGTGTATATGGGAAGGTAGGTGATCTGGGTGTATATGGGAAGGTAGGTGATCTGGGTGTATACGGGAAGGTAGGTGATCTGGGTGTATATGGGGGAGGTAGGTGATCTGTGGGATCAGGGTGTTTATGGGGGAGGTAGGTGATCTGTGGGATCAGGGTGTTTATGGGGGAGGTAGGTGATCTGTGGGATCAGGGTGTTTATGGGAGAGGTAGGTGATCTGTTGGATCTGTTAGTGCAGTGGAGGTAGGTGATCTGTGAGTGCAAGGGAGGTAGGTGATCTGTGAGGGAAGGGGAGGTAGGTGATCTGTGAGTGCAGGGAGGTAGGTAGTCTGGGAACTCTCTGGTTGTTGGGGAGTTGGGTCATCGGTGTTCCGGGAGGTAGGTAGTCTTTTGGATCTGTTTGTGGAGGAGGTAGGTGATATTTGGGTCATACAGGTGAGGTAGGTGATCTATTGGATCATTTTTTGGGGGGAGGATGAGCTCTGGGAACTGAATGTAAGATATGTATGGGGGAGGGATGTGTATGGGGGAGGGGTGAGAAGCTTGGAAGGATGTGTATGGGGGAGGGGTGAGAAGCTGGGAAGGATGTGTATGGGGGAGGGATGAGAAGCTGGGGAGGGATGTATATGGGGGAGGGGTGAGAAGCTGAGGAGGGGTGTGTATGGGGGAGAGGTGAGAAGCTGAGGAGGGGTGTGTATGGGGGAGGGGTGAGAAGCTGGGAGGGGTGTGTATGGGGGAGGGGTGAGAAGCTGGGAGGGGTGTGTATGGGGGAGGGGTGAGAAGCTGAAGAGGGATGTGTATGGGGAAGGGGTGAGAAGCTGGGGAGGGATGTGTATGGGGGAGGGGTATGTATGGGGGAGGTGTGAGAAGCCATGGACGGGTATGTATGGGGGAGGGGTGAGAAGCTGGGGATGGGTATGCATGGGGGAGAGGTGAGAAGCTCGGGATGGGTATGTATGGGGGAGGGGTGAGAAGTCAGGGACGGGTATGTATGGGGGAGGGGTGAGAAGTCAGGGACGGGTATGTATGGGGGAGGGGTGAGAAGCCGGGGACGGGTATGTATGGGGAAGGGGCGAGAAGCCAAGGATGGTTTTGTATGGGGGAGAGGTGAGAAGTTGGGGACGGTATGTATGGGGGAGGGGTGAGAAGCCAAGGATGGGTATGTATGGGGGGGGGGGGGTAAGAAGCCAAGGACGGGTATGTATGGGGGAGGGGGTAAGAAGCCAAGGACGGGTATGTATGGGGGAGGGGTAAGAAGCCAAGGACGGGTATGTATGTGGGAGGGGTGAGAAGCCAAGGACGGGTATGTCGGAGGGGTAAGAAGCCAAGGACGGGTATGTATGGGGGAGGGGTGAGAAGCCAAGGATGGGTATGTATGGGGGAGGGGGTGTAAAGACTCATTGGGCTCATTCCCAGCACACTGCCCATGGTATTGTGTGTAGAATGCGTGTTCTCTGGTGTGCAGTGGGGGGGGGGCGCTGTTGTGCGGTGTAATGAGGTGTTAGGACACAGGGCGGAGCTTGCTTTCTTCTATAGAATGCTGTGGGCGGGGCTCTGTGTCATATTATACAAGGTGTGGCAACACTCTACACACACAATACAGCCTCATGGGGATGGGGATGGAAGTCAGAGAACATCGGGAACATGGCCTTGTTCAGCTCCCATACACTAGGACAATCTCCTGCCAACATTCTCCCTGGAAGATCCTTCCATCCATTCTCCAATCATTACTGACATCCAATAGAAGGGGATTCTGACAGCAGTGAGAAGATGATGGAAGACGTTTCCGGAATGAAGACGTTTCCAGCAGTGAGAAGATGATGGAAGACGTTTCCGGAATGAAGACGTTTCCAGCAGTGAGAAGATGATGGAAGACGTTTCCGGAATGAAGACGTTTCCAGCAGTGAGAAGATGATGGAAGACGTTTCTGGAATGAAGACGTTTCTAGCAGTGAATGAGGTTTCATTCAGGAAAGTCCATTCATTCCAAAACAAAGGTTTTCCCCAGGAAATGAGAAGGACATTGGTCATGTCATCCGAGGTACAGATGACAATTGTCACATGAATGTTTGTACGGACGGTCATTGGAAAACCTACTAGTGTATGGCCAGATGGACTGTTGGTGTGAATGAGCCCTAAAGGTGACCATACACGATGCAATCTGATTGTACAATCTCCTTTACATCCGCCATCACCTCCATAATACGAGGATCTGCCCCATTCCATACAGACTGATGGGGTGTCTGGGGGTCCTCCTATTACATCGTTTGGGGAAAGTAAAAAGAAATAGTTTTCTGTTCCAGAACCCCCCAATATGTACCTTGTCACCCCCTCCTATGTTCCCTGCATTGCCCCTCCCCCCATAGTGACCCCAAATTGTTCTCATTGGTTTTCCTCTCCTTTTCCAGTAATGATCCAACATTGTCCTCCATAGTTCCTCCCCTCCATTATGATGACCCCACATTGTCCTCCATAGTTCCTCCCCTCCATTATGATGACCCCACATTGTCCTCCATAGTTCCTTCCCTCCATTATGATGACCCCACGTTGTCCTCCATAGTTCCTCCCCTCCATTATGATGACCCCACGTTGTCCTCCATAGTTCCTTCCCTCCATTATGATGACCCCACGTTGTCCTCCATAGTTCCTCCCCTCCATTATGATGACCCCACATTGTCCTCCATAGTTCCTCCCCTCCATTATGATGACCCCACATTGTCCTCCATAGTTCCTCCTCCCCATTATGATGACCCCACATTGTCCTCCATAGTTCCTCCCCTCCATTATGATGACCCCACATTGTCCTCCATAGTTCCTCCCCTTCATTATGATGACCCCACATTGTCCTCCATAGTTCCTCCCCTCCATTATGATGACCCCACATTGTCCTCCATAGTTCCTCCCCTCCATTATGATGACCCCACATTGTCCTCCATTGTTCCTCCCCTCCATTATGATGACCCCACATTGTCCTCCATAGTTCCCCCCCCCCCATTATGATGACCCCACGTTGTCCTCCATAGTTCCCCCCCCCCCCCATTATGATGACCCCACGTTGTCCTCCATAGTTCCTCCCCTCCATTAATGATGACCCCACATTGTCCTCCATAGTTCCCCCCTCCATTATGATGATCCCACATTGTCCTCCATAGTCCCTCCTCTCCATTATGATGACCCCTCTATTGTCCTCCATAGTTCCTCCCCTGCATTATGATGACCCCATATTGTCCTCCATAGTTCCTCCCCTCCATTATGATGACCCCCCTATTGTCCTCCATAGTTCCTCCCCTCCATTATGATGACCCCATATTGTATTCCATAGTTCTTCCCCTCCATTATGATGACCCCACATTGTCCTCCATAGTTCCTCCCCTCCATTATGATGACCTCATATTGTCCTCCATAGTTCCTCCTCTCCATTATGATGACCCCACATTTTTCTCCATAGTTCCTCCCCTCCATTATGATGACCCCCACATTTTCCTCCATAGTTCCTCCCCTCCATTATGATGACCCCCATATTGTCCTCCATAGTTCCTCCCCTTCATTATGATGAGCCCACATTGTCCTCATTAGTTCCCCCCTCCATTATGATAACCCCCCTATTGTCCTCCATAGTTCTTCCCCTCCATTATGATGACCCCATATTGTCCTCCATAGTTCCTCCCCTTCATTATGATGACCCCACATTGTCCTCCATAGTTCCTCCTCTCCATTATGATGACCCAACATTGTCCTCCATAGTTCCTCCCCTCCATTATGATGACCCCATATTGTCCTCCATAGTTCCTCCCCTTCATTATGATGACCCCACATTGTCCTCCATAGTTCTTCCCCTCCATTATGATGACCCCACATTGTCCTCATTAGGTCCCCCCTCCATTATGATGACCCCCCTATTGTCCTCCATAGTTCCTCCCCTCCATTATGACCCCATATTGTCCTCCATAGTTCCTCCCCTTCATTATGATGACCCCATATTGTCCTCCATAGTTCCTCCCCTTCATTATGATGACCCCATATTGTCCTCCATAGTTCCTCCCCTCCATTATGATGACCCCAAATTGTCCTCCATAGTTTCTCCCCTTCATTATGATGACCCCATATTGTCCTCCATAGTTCCTCTCTCCTTTTCTTTTAGTGACACCACCTTGCCCTCCATGGTTCCCCTCTCTCACTTCAATAGCTGCTGTGACCCCAGTAGTCTCTCTCTATGGCTCCTCCCATCCTTATCTCTACAGACATTTCTTCTTCAGCTTCTTGACTGTCTCTGACTGCAGCTCCATGTAAGAGGGGGAAGGGTGTCCTTAGTGCAGGAAAGGAGGGGAGGGTTATCTCAATGGAGAGGGTGTCTTTTTAGTGCAGTAAAGGATGGGTAAGAGGTGATCTCAGTGTAGAGGGTGTTTTTAGTGGGGGAGGGGTGTCTTCTGTGGGAAGGGGGTTGTCTTTAGTTTAGGAGATGGAGGGTTTCTAGGGGGGGAAATAACACCAGATCTAAATCTTCCTGAGATAGTCTACCATCGAAAAGACATTGATGAGTGAAGGCTTCACATCTGTGATGGCATAGTCTACCACTGTAAGGACATTGATGAGTGAAGGCTTCACATCTGTGATGGCATAGTCTACCACTGTAAGGACATTGATGAGTGAAGGCTTCACATCTGTGATGGCATAGTCTACCACTGTAAGGACATTGATGAGTGAAGGGCTTCACATCTGTGATGGCATAGTCTACCACTGTAAGGACATTGATGAGTGAAGGGCTTCACATCTGTGATGGCATAGTCTACCACTGTAAGGACATTGATGAGTGAAGGGCTTCATATCTGTGATGGCATAGTCTACCTCTGTAAGGACATTGATGAGTGAAGGGTTCATATCTGTGATGGCATAGTCTACCACTGTAAGGACATTGACGAGTGAAGGTCTCATATCTGTGATGGCATAGTCTACCACTGTAAGGACATTGACGAGTGAAGGGTTCATATCTGTGATGGCATAGTCTACCACTGTAAGGACATTGACGAGTGAAGGCCTCATATCTGTGATGGCATAGTCTACCACTGTAAGGACATTGATGAGTGAAGGGTTCATATCTGTGATGGCATAGTCTACCACTGTAAGGACATTGATGAGTGAAGGCCTCGTATCTGTGATGACATAGTCTACCACTGTAAGGACATTGATGAGTGATGGGTTCATATCTGTGATTATAACACAACATAGGACTCTGTGTATATTGTGGCCTCAAGGGTGATATACCTCGCTCTTGCCCCACACATCCGGTAAAATCCAGGACGTAGGTGATGGTGGAGAGGTCAGCTTAAAGTGGAGTCCACTCACCCTGTCAAAAACTAAGTCAGCAGCTACAAAAACTGTAACTGCTGACTTCTAAAAATCAGCCACTTACCTGCCCCTCGGTCCCGCGGTGTGTCCCCCTCAGCCCGTTTCACCAGTTGTCCTGTATTCCAGGAGGCCGGCATCTTCAGTGTGGGCACCCGGCTGTGATAGCTTGCGGCTTCACAGCCGGGTACCCACTGTGCATTCACGAGTAGTGCTTTGCTTCATGAATGGTCCTGTAGTCTTCTGGGACCTGTTACGTGTCCCAAAAGACTTCAGGGAGGGAGGACACCTTCCGTTTCTGATCACCCAGGCGATAAGACCGGAAGTGGGAGCGGGTACCTGTCAAATTCGGGTACCGCTCCTCCCCCCGCCCCCAAAGGTGCCAATCCTTAATGGGGAGCGGGGGAGCAGTCCTTAAAGCAGAACTTCCCCTTTTGGGTGGAGCTCCGCTTTAAGTCTTCTTCTGCTCCTCAAGAAGATGATAATTTATTGATCCCGGCCTTATTCACCTTGGGACCGAGTCTTATTGATAAGGCCGGTGATAATGTCAGGCCAGGAGCAGATAGCGGGGCAATCAGTTCAGATGTGCTGACTGCAGAATGTTCAGGAACAAGAGCACATACCTTGAGCAGGTCTATAAACAGAGCAGGCTGGCTGGTCCTTGTGGTGCACTGCTGCTGATGTGATGAAACAACAAGAGACTGGTGTGTATCAGGTGTTGGGGTATATGGAGGGATGGTGTGCCAGGTGAATGGCAGGCTCTGACCTGGTTTTGTCTGCCAGCTCTGTGTTGATACGTTGGATTATGGTGTTTGCTGTGTCCTTCCTCAGAAGTCGGGAGGACAGGATTACTTTGGAATGGGGACATTTTTGCTGTGCAATGTCTGCTAGTTGTGACAGTTTGTGGCCGATGACTTCCTGTTGTCCCTGGATGATGTTCGGGTCTGTGTGTATGATGAGATGTTTGGTGTTGGTGAAATATGGATTATTAATGACTCCTACTAATTATTCAATTGTTGAACGGTGAATGTTGGAGACTCTTCTTCCTGGGAAGAGCCGTTTGGTGTTTAGATATTTCCCATTGGAGTCTATTATTAGGACAATTTCAGGAGTATGTTGTCTGTTCTTGTGGTTTGGTGATTGTCTGTCTGTGGTCTCAGGATTATCGGACTTGTCTTGGCTGTCGCTGGTCTTTGTCTCGGTCATTGTTGGACATTGATTAGTCTCACCGGTCTGTTGTTCCTTGAGGGGCACTTTGTCTTCCTGACTGTGGAGCTGCATTTGTGTTTTCAGGGTCATTGTCTCTTCCATCAATTGAGTATTTTCTTGTTGGAATAGTTACATTGTAGGTGGAATTTCTTGTAGGACAGACCTGTGTCTATCCTACAAGACCCTGGGAGTGCCACTGGGAGAACACAATCGCTCCACGGGATGGATTGCCCCATCAATACTTACTATGTGGATAGGGGAATCAAGTCATTTTCCGTGGTTGCAGGAAAGAAAATCCCAGCATGTATGGGCTGCCTTACATTTATGTCACCTGTCTATAAAGTCATTCCATGTATTGTACAATGTCTCTCCCTATATGAGATAAGCAGATGAGGAGTTGGGGGGCATTGCTATTTGGGACATGAGGCAGGCATGTCTTTGGACAATGTCTCAGTTGGCATCTTTCCTCACAATTTCTATCTGAAGTTTGTAGATCCTTCTAGATGTTGGTGAGGGGGGCGCACTGGACACCTTAGCTGCCATTGTGCTATATGCTGGGTGTCCAGTGCGCTCCTGTACCTTTAAGGAGGGGTGGGCTCCCTCAGGTTCACCTGCCCTCGGTCTATCCATCCAATACATGTGCCTCTACTATGGGGGCTCTCAAAATGTGTAGAGTTAGGAAGTGCAGAATATCGGGGTGCAGCAAAGAGGCTGTGCAGCTTCTACATGTATTTGTAAATGTGTGCTAACTGAACCCCTGTGTGTAACACATCCTGTTAGACAGGACAATGCGGTTTGTTTGCAGGCTGGTTGGTACGTTGAGCTGGGAATTGTTCTCTTTTATTGTCTGACATGCGTCGCCCTTCCATGTGTTCCTGTGAAGGCCAGTTATAGACTGGGGCAGTGGCCAGTTGTTGTACCTTCTAGATGTTGGCCTGATCTTTAATTTAGGGGAAGACCTCTAATTTTCCTGGGTGCCTTGTGCCCTGATGGTGCCATTGTGGTATATGTTCAGGGAGAGTACCGCACATTCATCTTCCTCATCCCTGACCTTGGTCTGCCGGCCCTTGCTGACACCGTCCTTTGTAATATTCCTGTAGTATTTGCAGAAAGCTGTAGGCCCCGCCTCCATGTTCTCAGGATGGAATAGGAAATACATTTACTTCTCTCATCATCATTACCGGAGAAGTCAGCAAACAGAGTCTCTGGTCTTTGTCCAAGTTTTGCTTTTTTCACGGCTCCATTGCTTTTTGTAACTTGGAACCAGGGGCGGACTGGCCATTCCAGCACTCGGGCACTGCCCGGGGTCAGTAGGGGGCCCCATGAAATGCTCCTGGTACCTTTTTTATAGGCTTTTTTGAGTGTGGGCAAGGACACAGGGGCCCCATGATCTCCTGTTTCCCGGGGGCCCCATGAGTTGTCAGTCCGCCCCTGCTTGGAACTAATTCAGGCATTTGTTGAAGTAGAAACAAATCCCAAATCTTTCTCTGTTTGCAGTCATTAGCCAACCAACCAGTTTTATAACTAAGAGACAAAATCTCTTCATCTCTCGGTGAGAAAACGACACTCTTTGTATGCAGAGCTCTGCTGATTGTCTGTCTGTGGAAACGGGAAACCAATCATTCCCATCCAGGACTCTCGGGGTTCTCTATGGGAGAAACAAATACAGAGAGAGGTCGGCTGAGAGAGAACTCCACTTCTTTCACTGTTTATGAGACAAAACAGTTCATAGTTCTTTTCTAGAGATGCGTTCTTCTAGCACTCACCTGCACCTCTCCGGAAATAAAGCAGCCAGCCATCCCCAGTGTCACCCATGTGTGGGAACCAGAGTCGGCCTCTACACCCTCCAGAAGCCCACAGACTCTCTCCCATCCCATGGCTGAGCTCACTTGGTCCCCATTTTCTGTCACCTGTCACATGAGTCCCTAAAAAATGCCGCCCAAGGCAAGCGCCTTGTTTGTGGTAAATACGCCCCGTCCCTAACGTATGAAGTGTTTATATGCTTTACTATATATATATACAGAGCACCATACCAGACACAGTGCAGTCATGAGGAGAATGAGGTCACCATGTTGTTGTATCATTGAAATAAGGACGGGACAAACACCCCCTGTGATGGGGGGCAGGCAGGACAAGCACCCCCAAATACCAGGACAGGACAGTACACACCCCCTGTGATGGGGGGCAGGCAGGACAGAACAAACACCCCCAAATACCAGGACAGGACAGTACACACCCCCTGTGATGGGGGGCAGGCAGGACAAGCACTCCCAAATACCAGGACAGGACAGTACACACCCCCTGTGACGGGGGTAGGCAGGACAGGACAAACACCCCCAAATACCAGGACAGGACAGTACACACCCCCTGTGATGGGGGGTAGGCAGGACAGGACAAGCACCCCCAAATACCAGGACAGGACAGTACAAACACCCCCTGTGATGGGGGGCAGGCAGGACAGGACAAACACCCCCAAATACCAGGACAGAACACACCCCCTGTGATGGGGGGCAGGCAGGACAAGACACACCCCCAAATACCAGGACAGGACAGTACACACCCCCTGTGATGGGGGGCAGGCAGGACAGGACAAGCACCCCCAAATACCAGGACAGGACAGTACACACCCCCTGTGACGGGGGGGTAGGCAGGACAGGACAAGCACCCCCAAATACCAAGACAGTACACACCCCCTGTGATGGGGGGTAGGCAGGACAGGACAAGCACCCCCAAATACCAGGACAGGACAGTACACACCCCCTGTGACGGGGGGTAGGCAGGACAGGACAAGCACCCCCAAATGACAGGACAGTACACACCCCCAAATACCAGGACAGGACAGTACACACCCCCTGTGACGGGGGTAGGCAGGACAGGACAAGCACCCCCAAATACCAGGACAGGACAGTACACACCCCCTGTGACGGGGGGTAGGCAGGACAAACACCCCCAAATACTAGGACAGTACACACCCCCTGTGACAAGGGGTAGGCAGGACAGGACAAACACCCCCAAATACCAGGACAGGACAGTACACACCCCCTGTGACGGGGGGGTAGGCAGGACAGGATAGGACAAGCACCCCCAAATACCAGGGCAGGACAAACACCCCCAAATACCAGGACAGGACAGTACACACCCCCTGTGACGGGGGTAGGCAGGACGGGACAAACACCCCCAAATACCAGGACGGGACAAACACCCCCAAATACCAGGACGGGACAAACACCCCCAAATACCAGAACAGTACACACCCCCTGTGTGGGGGGGGGGTAGGCAGGACAGAACACACAGAGCAGATGATAAACACACAAAGCTTTATTGAAAGAATGACAATCACTCAATTGGGGTCAGCAGGTAGCGTCTCAGTGCCCAGTGTAGGGGAAGAGCAGGGAGAGGGCCCAAAACAATTGTAATCCGGCCCCAGGGGGCAAAGTCAGAGTCTCTGGCAGTTTGTAATCCAAACAGAGAAGAGAAAGGGGGGAGAGTTCATGGACAGTCCATAGGGGAATAAAACGGGTGCAGACACTCACGGGTCCAGCAGGGATGTCCTGGCTCATAGCAGATGACAGCAGGGGGGCGACCCTCCTCAGCACACAGCAACAGCGGGTAATCCGGGCCCCAGAGTATTAGGCAGAGTATCGTGGGGCCCACAGCAAAGCAGTCCTTGGAGTATGGCAGCGTGCCCAGCGGGTAATAATACTGTAAATCCCGGTATTACTGCAGAGTGTCGGCTGGTAATAATCCTCCCAATCCCGGTATTACTGCAGAGTGTCAGCTGGTAATAATCCTCCCGATCCCGGGGTCTTTGCAGAGTGGCTGTGGGGGTCTTGCCTCACCGCAGACCTCCCAGCAGCTGTGTAGCGGACAGAACGACCTGGGACGCTCCTCACCAGTCTTCTTAAGACCAGTGTAGGACGCTCCCAGTCATCCTGGCAACCATGGGTCGGCGTGCCGCATTGCCCGGCAACGAGGCACACCCCCATGACATGGGCCATGCTCATGAGAGCACGGCCTTTTTCAGTCGGTGAGTGCAGGCATAGGAAACTCCTGATCCCATGCTGTACTTGCAGAGGCCATGCTGACTGCCACGGCCCGGTGTCAACCTCACCGCTGGGAACTATCTCTCCCCCTCCAGCTGCTCTGGATAGAGACAGAGAGGTGACAGGAGTCACACCTCTCATCCTGGATGGCCCGGCTTCAAAGGGCCGTGACATGATGAGAGGGGGGAGAGGTGGGTGGAGCTGAGAGGGGGGAGAGCGCACAGCCTGGCACACCGTGACACTTGAGTTTGGTGTTGGGTCTGGTATGTTGGTTGGAGGACGAAGCTTGACACTGGAGATCTCCTCACGAATTGTGTCCATCTTCTTGGAAGTGACTGGCAATCTCCTGTGCAGTAAGTAGGTGGGCGGAGGCAGTGGGGGGCGGAGTAAGGGATTAAGGGTAGAGAAGAGTGACGAGGATTGGATGAGAGGGTCTTGATGAGAGTTGTAGTAGGTTTTCTTAGCAGCATGGAGGTTGGAGTTGTATTTGAGGACAACATGGAGCGGGAGACATTTTGGACAAAATTTATAACTAACTTTGAGGTTACTTTATATATTTTATAGCCGAAAGTACAAAATATTGTTTTTCTTCAAAACTTTCAGTCTTCCTTTGTTTATGGCGTGAAAAATAAAAAGCGCACAGGTGATGACATCCCGCCAACAGAAAGCTCTATTTGTGTGAAGAAAGGACGGATATTTAGTTTGGGTGAAGCGTTGCACGACCGCGCAATTGTCAGTTACATAAAGAGGCGTGGCCATGAAGGGGTGTACATCCGGTGTAGGGGGAGGGGATAAGGACACAAATTGGCGCTTTATTCTCATGGAGATCACATGGTTATTACTAGGAGGAGACGGAAACATTTGCTGGGTATTGGAGCTTTTGTGAGATGGATGGATTGGATGGCGACTGATTTGTATGGAGACATAATATAGAGCGGGAGGAATCCATGGTGTATTGTCACATGTATGAATGCAGGATTGGGGTACTATCCGTGTATTAGGGGGACCAATGACACCTTGGCTAGTATTGTAGATGAATCTGGGGGCGTCGGGGGCAATCTTCTTATGTTTATGGCCCTTTAGGGCAGATGTGATTTCTATGTATTTTTATGGGAGATTTTCTCTGTATATTGCGAGTTTCCATCTTGTTGTATCATGAATGTAGTATGGAAGATGAGTCCTATGTACTAGGAATGGTCATTGGAAGGACAGAATAGGAGCCACATGATTGGCTGGCCAACCCCGTGACAGTATAGACTAGTGGGTGACATTGATTGAGATCTGCCCGCTGTGTGTATACAATCACCCGGCTAATGTCTAATATCAGGGGATAAAATGTGCCAGCATTCATATCAGACTAAGGGAAAATGGCCGCCGGAGGAGGGACAGGCGGGCTACAAAAAAATGGAGGAGGGAGATCTAATCTACTGCAATGTGATGTGTATAACTGTGAGACCATTGATATCTACTAAGGGAAAATGGCCACTGGAGGAGGAAAAGGAAGGCTACAACAAAATGGAGGACAAATATCTAATCCACTGTACTGTAATGTGATAACTGTGTGACATAGATATCAGACCAAGGAAAAATGGCTGCTAGAGGAAGGACAGGTGGGCTACAACAGAATGGAGGACAAAGCTCTAATCTACTGCACTGTAATGAGATAACTTGATGGCTTTCCCTGTTTTATGCTATTCAGCGTTTTTTGGACCAGCACCATCTAGTGTCTGCTCTCCATACTGCACCCTCTGTATAAATCTGTCTGGTGTCACTTCCTGTCTGTCACTTCCTGTTTGGTGTCATTTCCTGTCCTGGGAACACTTTCCTCCTGTCAGCCATTTTAGATCCGCTTCCAGAAGGTCCTGTGATTGTCGGTCTCCATCCTGAACACACGGCCACCATAGGGCCAGCATGGGATCTTCTCCATGTCAGAGCACACGGGTAAGTCAGGTGGATCTCCTATTCCTGGTCCCGCCTCCTGTCCCTGCTATAGACGGACCAATCATCTGTGACCGAACCTTCCTCCTCGTCATCGATGATCTGGGTGTATTATTATTATTTATTCCAGGTACTTATATAGCGCCGTCAGTTTACATCTATATTGTACATTCCTTGACCCCGTCCCCACACAACTCCTCCGGTCACCCTCCCCCTCCATCCTACGCTCCTTCACCCACATCTTCAATCTCTCCCTCTCTACTGGCGCATTTCCCTCCCCCTAAAGCATGTGCACATCACCCCCATACTCAACCCTCCCTGGACCCCACCGACCTGAACAACCTCAGACCCATCTCCCTGCTGCCATTTACTTCCAAGCTCCTTGAGCGCTTAGTCTAGAATCGTCTGAGCTCCCACCTCACCGACAACAACCTCCTCGATCCCCTACGGTCTGGCTTCCATCCCCTACACTCCAGCGAAACCGCCCTACACTCCAGCGAAACCGCCCTACACTCCACCGAACCCGCCCTACACTCCAGCGAACCCGCCCTACACTCCAGCGAAACCGCCCTACACTCCAGCGAACCCGCCCTACACTCCAGCGAACCCGCCCTACACTCCACCGAACCCGCCCTACACTCCACCGAACCCGCCCTACACTCCACCGAAACCGCCTTACTCAAATCACCGACCTGCTAACCACTAAAGCTAATGGCCACAACTCAGTCCTCCTACTCCTCGACCTTTCTGCAGCCTTCAACACAGTCAACCACCCTCTTCTCCTTAATAAACTGCACTCCCTTGGCATCAGAGACTCCGCCCTCTCCTGGTTCTCCTCCTATCTATCCCAGCGCTCCTTCTGCATTACCTATAACGCTACCACCTCCCCCTCTCTGTTGGGGTCCCTCAAGGTTCTGTCCTCGGGCCCCTTCTCTTCTCCATCTACATCTCCTCCCTTGGCAAACTGATACACTACCACGGCTTCAACTATCACCTCTATGCCCAAGATACACAAATCTACCTCTCCACCCCCCACCCCTTCAGTCTCTGCCCATATCACCCACCTACTGAATGACATATCAAACTGGATGTTGCTCCATTTCCTCAAACCGAGCTCCTGATTTTCCCCCCAGCCCGTGCCCCCCCCCATACTCTCCATCACGACTAACAATGCCACCATCAGTCCCACCCCACAAGCCAAAGTCCTAGGTGTCACCCTGGACTCAAACCTATCCTTCCAACCCCATGTCCAATCGTTGGCAAACTCATGCAGGCTCCACCTCCGCAACATCTCCAAAATACGTTCATTCCTCACCCCAGACACCTCCCTCACCTCCCTCCTCAGACTATCTCCGCTTCAGTCTATCCTGAACTCAGCGACCAGACTCATCCACCTCACCAACCGCTCTGCTTCTGCCACCCCCCTCTGTCATTCCCTCCACTGGTCTCCACCTCCCACGCCCGACTGCAGGACTTCCCCCATCCTCTGGAACTCACTACCCCAATCCATCAGACTGTCACCCATCCTCCTCACCTTCAGGCACACCCTGAAAACCCATATCTTCAGGGAAGCCTACCCCATCCTCACCTAACAGCCGATCTCCTCCTACCACTCCATCCCCCACAGCCACTTCCTCCTGTACCACTATCCCCCTCCCTCCTAGATTGTAAGCTCCAAGGATCAGGGCCCTTGCACCCCTCGTGTATTGTATTGTTACTGTATTGTCTCATGTTCTGTCCCCACTATAATGTACAGCGCTGAGCAAACCTTCTGCCGCCATATAAATCCTGTATAATAATAATTCCCATCAGTCCCCGCCCCCGAGGAGCGTACAATCTAAGGGCCCTAACTCACATTCATACATACACATACTAGGGACAACTTAGGAGACAATTCACCTCCCAGCATGTCTTTGTAGTGTAGGAGGAAACCGGAGTACCCGGACGAAACCTACGCAAGCACAGGGACAACATGCAAACTCCAGGCAGGTGGTGCCATGGTTGGGATTTGAACCAACAACCCGAGTACTGCCAGGTGGAAGTGCTAACCACTCAGCCACTGTGCTGCCCCGTGCTGTATATATCTCAGCATCTACTTCTCAGTGTTGGTTTCCTCCTCATTGCCGGCCATTAAATGGGCCTCAGAATGGCTCCGGTATTCCCTCCTAGGAAGGACATTCAGGCCGATCTCCCACCATGTTCCTCTGATGTGTCCGAGACAGAATAACAGGAGAGACACCAGGTATGTATGGGAGAGGGGTGAGATGCTGGGAGGAATATGTATGGGGGAGGGGTGAGAAGATGGGAGGTATGTGAATGGGGGGAGAGGGGAGAAGATGGGGATTAATGTATATGGGGAGGGGTGAGAAGCTAGGAGGGGATATGTATGGGGGAGGGGTGAGAAGTTGGGGAGGGATGTGTATAGGGGAGGGGTGAGAAGATGGGAGGGGATATGTATAGGGGAGGGGTGAGAGCTGGGAGGGATGTGTATGGGGGAGGGGTGAGAAGCTGGGAGGGATGTGTATGGGGGAGGGGTGAAAAGTTGGGAAGGGATGCAAATGGTGGAAAGGGGAGAAGTTGGGGAGGGCTTTTGGGTGCGGGGCCCATGGAACCCAGCTCACTTTTGAGAGGTGGGGAGACCCCTGTCTCAGCACCCATATCCCTCTTATGTGTAAGTCATCCTGTGCCTGTTAGGGGTGCAGGGTGAGATGTCCTGATATTGTGTAGACATGTCTAGGTGGGGTGGGGGGGTTGTTCATTGTTTAATGCCATGTGGTTGCATCCCATTGTTCTATTGTGTGTCTGGATTGGGAGCAAACTATTATGGGATGTATGTGTTTGTGTGTATTGGTTGGTGGGGGGTGTCTCCAGCAGCCCTTCCTCCTGATGGGACTGTCTGCTGGTGTGAAGTTTGAATACCTGTGTGTCTCTTGTTACTAAAGGTAGATTGCCCCGCCCCAGGGTCATTATGCAGGGAGGGGGGATTGTCCCCTGAGTGTATATATCTTGTATCTGTGTTCAAATAATGTAGTCTACCTCCTGGTTTACTTCAGGACTGGTGTCTAGTCTTGTATGGGCGGCTGTGGTGTCTGTGGTTGGTGTTCGGAGGCGGAAGCAGTATTCTAATGGAAGTACTCAAGCACAGTCTGGGGTCAGTTACGTTACAGCTGTGTATGGGGTAGGGGCAAGAAGCTAAGGACGATATGTATGAGGGATGGGTGAGAAGCGGGGGAGAGATGTGTATGGGGGTGGGGTGTGAAGCTCAGGAGGGATGTGTATGGCGGAGGGGGTGAGAAGCTGGGAAGCTGGGAAGGGATATATATGGGGAAGTGGTGAAAAGTTGGGAGACGATATGTATGAGGGAGGTTTGAGAAGGTTGGGGGGATGTGTATAGGGGTGAGAAGCTGGGGAGAGATGTGTATAGGGGAGGGGTGAGAAGCTGGGGAGAGATGTGTATAGGGGAGGGGTGAGAAGCTGGGGAGGGATGTGTATAGGGGAGGGGTGAGAAGCTGAGGGGGGATGTGTATGGGGGAGGGGTGAGAAGCTGAGGCGAGATGTGTATGGGGGAGGGGTGAGAAGCTGGGGAGGGATATGTATGAGGGAGGTTTGAGAAGCTTGGGAGAGATGTGTATGGGGGAGGGGTGAGAAGCTTGGGAGGGATGTGTATGGGGGAGGGGTGAGTAGCTGAGGAGGGATGTGTATGGGGGAGGGGTATGTGTGGTGGAGGGATGACAAGTCGGGGACAAGTATATATGGGGGAGTGGTGAGAAGCCAGGGACGGGTATGTGTGGGGGAGGAGTTAGAAGCCAGGGACGGATATGTGTGACGGAGGGGTGAGAAGCCAGGGACGGGTACGTATGGGGGAGGGGTGAGAAGTTGGGGACCGGTATGTATGGGGGAGGGGTGAGAAGCCGGAGATGGGTATGTATGGGGGAGGGGTGTGAAGCCGTGGGCGGGTATGTATGGGGGAGGGGTGTGAAGCCGTGGGCGGGTATGTATGGGGGAGGGGTGTGAAGCCGTGGGCGGGTATGTATGGGGGAGGGGTCAGAAGCCGTGGGCGGGTATGTATGGGGGAGGGGCGAGAAGCCGGGGACGGATATGTATGTGGGAGGGGCGTGAAGCCGGGGACGGGTATGTATGGGGGAGGGGTGAGAAGCCGGGGACGGGTATGTATGAGGGAAGGGTGTGAAGCCGGGGACGGGTATGTATGGGGGAGGGGTGAGAAGCCGGGGACGGCTATGTATGGGTGTTCTGTCTCTCCAATCTAAGCATTGATAGTGTGATCTCTGTAACTTACAGTTGTGATGAGATGGTGATAACTTCATCCTCAGTTGGATACCACAGTCAGTGACTCCATCGATAAGACATCTTGTAGATCTTGTGAAGTTTCTTCCATAAACTGAGAGAATCTTACAACAATGAACATTCGATCGGTCAAAAGATCATAATGTTTCTGCTTCTTGCCATGAGGCTAGAACTGCAATGCATTTCTGGGAAAGGGGGAGGGGCTATCTATACAACATTAAACCAAATAAACTTTAGTTCAAGTCCAATATAAATAATGAAGATTCTTTCCGGGAACATCTGCAAAACAAGAGGGAAGGGAAGAACAAAGGAAAACAATGCAAACATTCAGCATAATACTTGCAGATGTTGGTGTGGAAAGTCCAGGCTGAGACATGGAAATCCATATTCAGAGGAGAAGGCAGCAACATGCACCTTCCTTCTTACCTCCCTGTAATTCAGGTGGATGACTTGTCTTCCTCTTTGGTTCCTTTATAGGCCTGAAGTAAAGGTGTGCAGAACCTTCTTTCATGACTCTAACTTCTACCTTGCGTACCTTTCCATCGTTACTTGGCATAGTCTTTGTAATCAGAGCCATGGGCCAATGGTTACCATGGGAATCTGTCTCCTTCAAAACAACTACGTCTCCCACTTGTAGATTGGGTTTGCTAGTTTGCCATTTATTACGACTTTGAAGGGTAGAAAGGTACTCCATCTTCCAGCGATTCCAGAACACATTAGCAAGATGTTGAACTCGTCGCCATTGATGCTTGTAAATGTTGGGGTAATCAAGTTCCTCTGTGGGAATAGTGGCTACCCCAGTTTTTTGGGTAAGAAGAGTGGCTGGAGTGAACAACACTGGGAACTCGGGATCTGAGGACACAGGGACCAATGGCCTTGCATTGATTATAGCGGACACTTCTGCAAGAAGAGTGACTAAGATTTCATGAGTAAATTGAGACGTTTTCTGGTCCAGTAGCATAGAGTCCAGGATCTTTCTTGCAACTCCAATCATGCGTTCCCAAGAGCCTCCCATGTGAGAGGAATGAGGTGGGTTGAGTTCCCATTTACACTTATTGCCATTCAAGAAGATCTCTATCTTTTCTGCTGCTGTAAAATGAGTCCCACAGTCAGATCTCAGGGACTTTACAGGTCCTCGTACAGAAACAAATCTTCTGAAAGCATTAATGATACAAGAAGAGTCCATTGATTCTATCACATCAATGTGCACTGCACCAATGCTCAAGCAAGTGAACAGCACAGCCCATCGCTTATTGTTAGCAACTCCGCCACGAGTTCTGCGTGTAACAACAGTCCAGGGGCCACATATGTCCATGCCAACATTAGTAAATGGTGGTTCAGTGCTTAATCAGTCAGCTGGCAACTCTGCCATTTGTTGTTGTAGGTGCTTCCTGTGATGGGAGTGACTTTGGGTGGGGGCCCATGGAACACAGCTCACGTTGGAGGAGTAGAGAGATCCCTGTCTCAGCTCCCCATATCCCTCTTATGTGTAAGTCACCCTGTGCCTGTTAGGGGTACAGGGTGGAATGTCCTAGTATTGTGTAGACATGTATAGGTGGGGTGTGGGGGTTGTTCATTGTTTACTGCCATGTGGTGTATCCCATTGTTCTATTGTGTGTCTGGCTTGGGAGCAAACTATTATAGGATGAATGTGTTTGTGTATTGGCTGGGTGGGGGTGTCTGCTGATGTGTCTCTGGTTTCTAGATGTGGTTTGCCCCGCCCTGTTGTAAGGGATTTCCAGCAAGACGAACCGTGATTGGAAATGTGTGATCACGCACAGCAAAGATTGGTGCCAGACGGCCTATTTAAGGAGTGTCTCTGCTCATGTTCAGTGCTCAGCAAGTTACAGCAGGGCCAAAGGCCTGTTGAGGAATATGTTACCGATTTCCGCATCTGGAGTTCCGATACTCAATGGAATGAGTCTGCTCTCCGCTACCAGTTTCGTCGTGGCCTTTCTGACACCCTGAGCTTGCCCAAGTGGGGGTACCAACCAGACTGGAGAATCTGATAGACCTGACTATCCACATTGACCGTCGGATTTGGGAGAGACAGGATGAGAAAAGAAATGGGGAGATCTTGATATGTTCAGAAATGGGGACTCCTGTGCCCTCTACGACTGCTGTTCCATCAGAGTTACCCATTAATAAAGGAAAACATCTTAATCTATCTAGAAGGAGCTTTTGGAGACCACAGTTGTCTGCTGCAGAGCGTATTCGATGACAGAAGTTTTAGCTCTGTCTCTACTGTGGTGACGCATGTCAATATATAGTGACGTGTCCAATAAGACCTCATAAGCCCTCTCCCAGCTGGTTCTATATGATGCATCCCAAAGGAACAAGCCGAACGCATCTTTCCTTCCACCTTCAACTACAACTGGCCGAAGGGACGATCACGGTCCAGCCATTATAGACTCGGGTGCTTGTAGTTGTTTTATGGATGTAAACTTCGCTACCCAGAATAAGATTCTGCTCCGTACCAAGGCACAAAGACTTTAGGTTCATCTAGCGGATGGATCTGGTATCCGTTCTGGCCCTGTGACACAAGAGACCGTGCCAATGTTATGCATCACCTCCTCGGGACACCAGGAATTTCTGTGTCTGGATATCATTACTTCCCCGATATTTCCAGTTATTCCCGGCATGCCCTGGCTAAGAGCACACAACCCAACCATCAATTGGTTGTCTGGAGAAATCTTCTTCCCTTCGGAATACTGTCTGAACCACTGTATTCCTAAAGAACCAAGTGCAGCAACCTCTCTTCTTAGAATTCACTCTGATCCCGAGACCATGAAACTTGTTCCTGTTGTTTACCACGATTATCTGGACGTATTTAATAAAAAGATTGCCAATACTCTTCCTCCTCATCGTTCCTATGATTGTCCGATTGAGCTCCTTCCCGGCACCGAAATTCCTTTCGGACAAATTTACTCCCTATCTGAAGTAGAATTAGAGGTCCTCCAGGGTTATATTGATGAGAGTTTGGAAAAGGGGTTTATTCGGCCTTCTACATCACCAGCAGGAGCTCGCATCTTCTTTGTTGAGAAGAAGGATCACACCTTCAGACCCTGTGTGGACTAACGTGACCTAAACAAGATAACAGTCAAAAATCATTATCCCCTGCCTCTAATTCCTGAGTTATTCCAAAGGCTGCGAGGAGCATGTTTCTTCTCAAAACTGGATCTGAGGGGCGCTTACAATCTGTTTAGAATCCGCAAAGGTGACGAACGGAAGATGGCTTTTTGAACCCACTTCGGGCATTTTGAATACCTGGTGATGCCTTTTTGGTCTCTGTAATGCCCCAGAAACCTTCCAACACCTTGTAAACAATATATTTCGGGACTATTTGGATCTGTTTATAATTGTTTACCTGGATGACATCTTAGTTTACTCCAGTTTAATAGAAAAACATCGGGATCATGTGAAGAAGACTCTGGATAGATTACGCCAACATCACCTTTACGCAAAAGTTGAAAAATGTGAGTTTGAGAGACAGTCTATCCAGTTCCTCAGACTTGTGATCACCCCCGAGAGTGGAATTTCTATGGACCCCCAAAAAGTGTCCTCTGTATTGGAGTGGCCCGTTCCAGGAGACAGGAAAGCAGTGCAACATATCGTAGGATTTGCAAATTTCTACAGGAAATTTATCAAAAACTTCTCTGGGATCATCGCACCAGTAACATAGCTCACCAGGCAACATATCCCCTTCAAATGGACTCCTGAGGCCCAAGCAGCCTTTCAGCAATTAAAGACCTTGTTCACCTCCGCATCTATCCTGAAGCACCCAGATCCTGCTCTAGCCTTTGTCCTCGAAGTGGACACTTCTGAGAATGCTGTAGGAGCCATCTTGTCACAAAGACAGGGACTCCAATCCCTTCTACACCCTGTTGCATTTTTCTCCAGGAAGTTAAATGCCTCTGAAAGGAACTATGATGTGGGAGACAGAGAGCTGCTAGCCATCAAGGCAGCACTTGAGGAATGGCGCTACTTACTGGAGGGAGTATCCCATCCAATTCTCATCTTCACAGACCATAAGAACCTTGAATACCTAAAAACGGCAAAATGCCTAAGGCCACAACAAGCAAGATGGCCACTATTTTTCACCCGCTTTGTCTTCCATTTGACATACCGTCCTGGATCAAAAACCGGTAAACCCGACGCACTCTCCCGTATGTTTCCTGACCCAATTTTACAGTCTAAACCTGACACGATTTTGCCAGCCAAGAAATTTTTACTGCTGCAGACAGACTTGTAACAAGTGGTGGATAATCATCCACCTTCCATAGATATGAATCTTCAGCTAAAGAATGGTCTGTATTTCCATAAAGAACAAATCTTTGTGCCCGAAGAACTCAGTACTCTTATCCTCAAAAGGTGTCACGATCACCCCTTGGCAGGTCACTTCGGGATTCACAAGACTTCAAATTTGGTCTCTCGCTCCTTCTGGTGGCCAAACTCAATAAAAGATTGCCAGGACTATGTGAGGTCTTGTACAGTTTGCCTGAGAAACAAGTCTGACAAAGCCAAGACCTGGGGCCTGTTGGAATCTTTGCCCGTACCGGAAAAACTTTGGAGTGTGATTTCCATGGATTTTATTGTGGAACTTCCCCCATCGGAAGGCTTTACCACTATTTTTGTAGTGGTTGACCGCCTATCAAAGATGGCCCACTTCAGTCCCTTGAAAGGGACTCCTTCCGCCACGGAAACTGCTTCTGCTTTTATCAAAGAGATCGTAAGATTGCATGGCGTTCCTATCAATATTGTATCTGACCGAGGAGTACAATTTACATCCAAGTTCTGGAAAGCTCTGTGTGAAGCATTAGAGATTGAATTACACTTCTCCTCTGCATATCACCCGCAAACAAATGGACAGACGGAAAGAACGAACCAAACTCTGGAACAATACCTCCGATGCTTCTCCTCATAGTCACAGGATGACTGGATATCTCTCCTTCCGTTAGCGGAGTTCGCTTACAATAATTTCATTCACTCGGCTACCAAGCAATCCCCCTTTTACTCCAACTATGGATATCACCCCTCCTTCCTTCTGGAAATACCAGTGGAATCCGCTGTCCCGGCAGTACAAAAAAAAATGGAGTTCCTCAGGAGGAACGGGGAAATATTGCAGAAAACTATTTCTGAAGCTCGGGTGAGTAACAAAAATGTTTTTGACAAAAGATGGGGCAACTTAAAACTGAAACCAGGAGATAGTCTGTTTATCCACGGCAAATCTAAAATTGAATTGTCCTTTGAGAAAGCTTGGTACAAGATACCTGGGACCATTTACTATCAAGAGTAAAGTTAACTGTAAGGGACCGCCTGGCGGTACCACTAGCTCTCCACTGAATAGGCGTCCCCAGCGCACGGAGTCTAAGTCCCAGGGTGCTTGTTCACCAGGGCCCCTGATGGTGGGGATGGACTTGGAGCCCCCTGAGACCAGGTCGTGGCTACTGGGTGCGTCCGTCAGTGGTAGTGGTATGCGCCAAGGGCTCCCACGGGAAAGAGTCTGATATGAGGAGGTCAGCAGATCCCACTGCACGGGATGGATGGATGAGCAAGGTCAGACGGGCCGGGTCGGTAACAGAGAGGACGGCAAGGTACAAGGCAGCGGGCATAGAATGGTCGGGTCACACGCCAGGTCAGCAACAGCAGGTCAAATCCAATAGGGGGCATCCAGGAGAGAGGTCAGGCAAAGCAAGGGTCAGGGCAGGAGAAATACAGCAAGGTCAAAGCACAATCCGGGTCAGCAACTTACAATTCACAGGTTCGCAGATACAGGATACAGGTAAGACCAGAAGGCACTGAATGACAGCTCAGGGTCATTTAAATATCCCGCCCTGCACTGCCATTGGTGCCCAGCGGGCGGCCGCGGCTTCTACTGCGCATGCACGAACTCGAACGCCGCGGCCTGCCGGACCTAATGCTCGAGTCCCTGCACAGAGCGGCACACTGCGCCTGCGCCAGGACCATCGCGGCGGGGATCGAGGGGATCCCTGACATTGCCCCCCCCTACGGGCAACCTCCGGATGCCCACCCGATCTCTCCACCACGGGTGATCGCGAAAGAACCTCCGGACAAGTCTAGGTGCATGGACATTATGGGCTGGTTCCCAAGAATTGTCCTCAGGGCCATAGCCCTTCCATTTGATTAGGAATTGGGTCTGGCCCCCCCTCCTTCGGCACTTCAGGATTGATTCCACCTCAAATTCTTCTTCTCCCTCGACCGTTATGGCTTCCGGGGGTCTAGATTCTCGGTCAGGGAAGGCATCTGGGATTACTGGCTTCAGCAGGGACACATGGAAGACTTGGTGGATTTTGAGTGTGTCAGGAAGGACGAGTTCGTAGGCCACTTCGTTGACCATCCGTTTTAATGCAGAAGGGGCCTATAAATTTGGATCCCAATTTCTTCGACGGGCAAAGCATCTTTAAATTGGACGTCGCTAGCCAAACCTTCTCCCCAGGCCGCAACACCAGATCTCCCCTCAGTTTCCTGTTGAATGCCTTCCTGTAGTCTTCCTGGGCCCGACTGATGGCCTCTTGAAGCTTCTTATTATTATTATTATTCTTATTATTATTACTATTCTGATCATCCAGAATAGTATACAGTCTTATGGCCTTTTCAGGTTTACCTTTGGGGTCACAGAATCCTTCTCCACAGACCTCTGTACATGTAGAGAACACTGGGGTGGTAGGTGCTGCTTGATCTGGACGCTCCCCGCCTTGTTTTTCCTCAGGAAGATTGTTTGTAAGCGTAGCAGAGTTGTGCGAATATTGATGAAGAGCTTGCACATGGTCATCACGGTCACACTCTATACATTTGATCGCTTTACAGTCCTTTGCAAAGTGTTCCATGGAGGCACAGCATTTGTAGCAAACCCCACATTTCCTCTAAAGCTCTTTATGTTCTTTGAGGGTTTTCTTTCTGAAGCCGATACATTTCTTAAGTGGATGTGGTTTGTTATGTATTGGACATTGGCGATTTGAGTCCTCAATTCTCTTGTTTTGATCAGTCTTTTCAAGAACTGTAGCAGGTGCAGGTAGATCATTAGTCCTTTTCACTAACGCTGGATCTCTACAGTCTCTGCGCAACATATGTGTGTTCATAGGTCTTGGAGAGAGTGTACTGAGGAGGTTACAGTCCCCATATGAGAAACTTGGATCATTCTCAGTGTCTGCAATTCTTTCGATGAACTCACAGAAGTAGGAAAAAGGAGGAAAGGCAACTCTATGTTCATCCTTATACTTTGATCCAAACACTGCCCATCTTTCTTGTATTCCATATGGTAGCTTGAGAACAATAGGTTTGATGCCATGAGAGGTGTCAAGGTAACTAAGACTAGGTAAGTTGATGTCAGAATTAGCAAGTTGAAGCTCTAATAGAACATTGCTGAGTTCTTGAAGATTGTTGTTAGCAGAAATCCATGGGAAGCTTTGCAACCTTTTGAATAAAGCATCTTCAGTGGCCTCTGGGCTGCCAAAGGTATGTTCAAGTCTGCCCCAAGCAGCATTAAGGCGTGCAGCAGGGTTGTCAATATGAACTGCTTTGAGCCTCTTGATGCGTTCAGTGGACTGGGGACCTAGCCATCTGATGAGTAGATCTAATTCCTCAGTGGCATTGATGTCTAGGTCAGTCATTGTGGCCTTAAAAGTGGATTTCCAGCCTCTGTAATTTTCAGGCTTGTCATCAAACTTGGTGAGGCTTGTCTTAACAAGTTCTCTGCAGAGCATGTATTTAGCAGACTTTGACATGTCCGTGTTTTCTGATTTTGGGTGCATGACTGCAGGTGGAACAGAGTTGGTTGTGACGGTTGGTGAGCTTACGTGAAGTGACATGGCAACATATGTTGCTGCTAAGTCATTCAGTGCCGGAACTGGCTTAAAGTTCATTGGCATGTTAGTTTGTAGAGTAGTGCATTTGCTAGGAGGTACTCTGTTGGTGCCAAAGTATGATGGACGGTCTATTAAATACACACCAGTGTCTGCGGCTAGCTGAGATGCTGCAGTCTGATGTATTGGAGGATATAAGGGCAAATCATCTTGAGGTACAGTAGGTGCAGAGAAGAGACTTTGAGTAGTTTGGCTGTTGTGACAGGAAGTTGACGTTCTGGAGAGGTGTGTGAAGAATCTGAGACATAAGATACAACTGAGTGTCTGGAACTGTTGTCTCTTTCGTTTTCACGAGCGGCTTGTTCTAAGACCCTTAACCTTTCCATGGCTGTGGCATGCTCACATTGTTTTTCCAAAACTTCAATTTCTGCCTTTTGGCGTGTGGCTTCAGCTTCTTTCTCTGCTTTCTGATGTGCGGCCTGAGCCTCCATTTCTGCTTTCTTTTGGGTGAAAGCTGCCTGAATTTTAGAAGCTTCAGCATCAGCACGGGCTTTTATTAGTTGTTGACTGAGTGTAGAAGACCTTGATTGTATGGATTTGGAAGATCTTGAGGAGCATCTAGTAGATGCAGAGCGATAAGATCTGGATTCGTGGAGCTGTGTTATTCTCACTTCTGCCTTTGTCTTTGTTCGCTCCACTACATTGTCTCTTTCAGGATTGAGCTCCTCAAAACTCATTAATTCTTCCAATGACCTTTGAGTGTTGTACCACTTTAAGAGAGCAATATATTTAACTCACGGTCTTTGATAATTCTCATAAGCAACATTCAAGTGCTGGATAGCGCCCCCTAGTTGTATTGGCTCATGAGATTGTTGGGAGGCAGCAGACATGCATTTAACAGTATTAGTCCATAAGTCATTAATATTAGACAGCAATTCTAACTTGTCAGCATGAAGATTCTCCTGCATTTTCCAGGATGGTTTTCTTAAGCGTTTTTCTCTTTTGTATAATTCAGGGTTTAAGTCCTGCTCTGGATGAAGCTCTGATTATGGTTGTGTATTAGTTTCCCCAGACTGTATATTACTTTTCTGAAACATCATGTTAGCAAGGAGAGGGGTTGATAGAAAGTTTACAGAGAAATGTATCAATTTTTCTGTGGGTGAGTTCAGGTTTCCTAGGCAATGATTGCAGAAAGGTTTTCTTTCACTTATAATTTCACAGACAAGCCATGTGCTAATGCATACAGATGCAGTGTATAAACTTGCAGTTGTAAGACATTCACATCAATAATTTGTCCTGACACTCATGGGTGTTATGCTGAGATATACTTGCAGACATGTACAGGCTTGTGTAGAGATGGTGGCACTCTCTGTAGCTGCTATATCCATCTATGTAACATCTCACTGTGTGCAGATAGCAAGGATCCTGTGAAGACATTTCACTGATCTGTTGACTGTTCTGTCTCTCCAATCTCAGTTGGATACCACAGTCAGTGACTCAATCGAGATGATCTCTTGTAGATCTTGTGAAGTTTATTCCATATACTGAGAGAATCTTACAAGAATGAACATGTTAGGTCAAAAGATCACAATGTGCTCTGCTTCATGAGACATGAGGCTTGCTGAAATGCATTACTGGGAAGGGGGATGGGCTATCTCTACAGCAGGAACTGAACCAGAGGAAAGGGAGGAGCAGAGACAAAATATAGAGAACACTGAAAGGCATATGACAGTCATGTGAAACATGACAGACATCCTGGTCCAGACTACCCCTCTCATGGATGGGTTTTATCACGGTTGTAAAAAATGACAATTCTGCCCAAAATATTATACCTTTTTTGGGTCCTACCCATATATATACCTTCCTGTTTCCTCTGCATATTTGTGTCACCCACCACTTATGTATGGGGCACTATTAAGCTGCATCTACCCAAATCCATCCATACCTCACCGAAACTTAGAGTGGTCTGGGGCTTCTGAACTTTGCAAGATATTTCCAAGCTGCACATCTTGCTCAACTCCCTAAATATCACTCAGTAAAAGTGACCCCGCCCCCCATGGGTCGCTATAGAGTCAGCAGATTGTGACCCCTTATCAGATGCCAATTTATTATGGCTACAACCAAGAGGCCGTCACTCACTCCAAAACCCAATTACTCAACACTACCCATCTATCTGGGACAGTCTAAAGTTCTGATACACCTTACAGTCACCCCATAACCCACTCATGGCATACCTCCTCATTCCAGGCTTTTATCCGGCATGGATGCCTCCATCTTCTTTTCATGCTTGTCCTAGAGCTAGTCTAGTTCAAACTTACAATTTCCCAGCACCAGACTCCTTTATACCCTTCCAAACCCTATGTGACTCCCACAAAATATCTAGACCTGAAATTTTTAGATATCTTCAGGTCAATCACTTTTGTTCCTCCCACTTACACACCAACCCCCTCCCTCCCAGACATGACAAGGTTTGAACACATATGTAAATGTGACTCCCATGTCAGAGGTTTGATTTCCACCTTATATACAGTGGGGATCGAAAATTTGGGCACCCCAGCTAAAAATTTGTATTAATGTGCATAAAGAAGCCAAGGAAAGATGGAAAAATCTCCAAAAGGCATCAAATTACAGATTAGACATTCTTATAATATGTCAACAAAAGTTAGATTTTATTTCCATCATTTACACTTTCAAAATAACAGAAAACAAAAAAATGGCGTCTGCAAAAGTTTGGGCCCCCTGCAGAGTTAATATCTTGTACTGCCCCCTTTGGCAAGTATCACAGCTTGTAAACGCTTTTTGTAGCCAGCCAAGAGTCTTTCAATTCTTGTTTGAGGTATCTTTGCCCATTCTTCCTTACAAAAGTCTTCCAGTTCTTTGAGATTTCTGGGCTGTCTGTCACGCACGGCTCTTTTAAGGTCTATCCATAGATTTTCAATGATGTTGAGGTCAGGAGATTGTGAAGGCCATGGCAAAACCTTCAGTTTACGCCTCTTGATGTAATCCCCTGTGGATTTCGAGGTGTGTTTAGGATCATTATCCATTTGTAGAAGCCATCCTCTCTTTAACTTCAGCTTTTTCACAGATGGCATCAAGTTACCATCCAAAATTTGCTGAAATTTTATTGAATCCATTTTTCCTTCTACTCGTGAGATGTTCCCTGTGCCACTGGCTGCAACACAACCCCAAAGCATGATTGATCCAACCCCATGCTTAACAGTTGGACAGAGGTTCTTTTCATTAAATTCTGTGCCCCTTCTTCTCCAAACGTACCTTTGCTCATTCCAGCCAAAAAGTTCAATTTTAACCTCATCGGTCTACAGAACTTGTTTCCAAAATGCATCAGGCTTGTCTATATGTTCATTTGCAAAGTTCAAACGATGATTTTTGTGGTGAGGACGTAGAAGAGGTTTTCTTCTGATGACTCTTCCATGAAGACCATATTTGTACAAGTATCTCTTTATAGTGGAATAGTGACCACAACTCCAGTGTCTGCCAGATCTTTCTGGAGGGATCGTGCCGTCAAACATGGGTTTTGAATTGTTTTTCTCACAATCCTGCAAGCTGTTCTGTCTGATATTTTTCTTGGTCTTCCAGATCTTGCTTTAACGTCCACTGTTCCTGATGACTGCCATTTCTTAATTACATTCCGAACAGAAGATATTGACATCTGAAAACGCTTTGCTATCTTCTTATAGCCTTCTCCAGCTTTGTGAGCGTCAACTATTTTCAGTTTCAGTTTTCTAGACAACTGCTTAGAAGAACCCATGGTGCTGATTGTTGGGGCAAGGTCAGATGAGTCTGGGCATTTAAAACCTTTGAGATTGACATCACCTGGTCTTCCCAGACGATGATTGAGAACAATCCATGACACTGGCAGGTCTCAGCTTGGCAAAGGGGGCAGTGCATGCTATAAATTCTGCAGGGGGCCCAAACTTTTGAAGACGCCATTTTTTTGTTTTCTGTTATTTTGAAAGTGTAAATGATGGAAATAAAATCTAACTTTTGTTGACATATAAGAATGTCTAATCTGTAATTTGATGCCTTTTGGAGATTTTTCCATCTTTCCTTGGCTTCTTTATGCACATTAATACACATTTTTAGCTGGGGTGCCCAAACTTTCGATCCCCACTGTACACAGCTACCAGCTCCACCACCTTACATTTCATACCATATACATCCAAGTGGGAATGGGATTAAATCTACATTTGGAAATCCTCCTCCCAAAATATAGTAGCCATGGAGACTAACCACAAAACTCTCATGCTCTGGTAAAAAAAAAATCACACAGGCGGTGCAAACACCTAGCGCATTATCCAAGCTTTATTTTTTTAAAAAAAGAAAAAGACAAAAAACATCCAAAATATGTACATGGAAAAGCCTAAAAAGTCACAGTGATGGCCCAAACAGATGGCAGCGTCCGACTGGTGGTGCTGTCAGCCTGCTGATGCATTTCGGGGACGTGTCCCTTTCCTCAGAGCTGAAGCTGACAAGAGTTGATGCCCTAATATATATATGTGTGACCAGTGCTGCCTATAGCAAAGACCTCTCCCCTCAGGTACCTGGTCCCTGCCCGGATTACTGCATTCATTCCATCCTAATCCCTGACTTGTTTCCATGGCTGCTTTGAAGCAGTTACCCACCTTCACATGTGATGGACCTGCCCGCTTGTTCAAACGTATTGGTGCAAAATATTCCATATGCCTACAGTTCTTTATGAAGAAGTTACAGTATATATATCCATCCGGTCACTGCCTCATTTAATAACAAGCCCCAAGAAGTATACCTTATGGTGTGTCTCCAAGCTATGGATGGAAGGAAAGAGATCACCCCACCGGCAAGTGAGAAGAGGGGAGCATGAGTCAGAGCAATTCCAGTGTCAGCCAATACAAGTAACGGGATGGATGCAGTGTGACCAAGTCCTAGTCGGCGGGGTGAAATGCATCAGAGGGCGTGGCTAGAATGGCAGCTGAGGCCATTCCTCAACACTGGACTGGGGTCAGTTGACCAGCGTCCATTCCTTTACGTGCATAAGGCCCAAGAAGTGACACACTGGCAATTCAAACTACTCCTGTAGGTCACCACCACGGCTTAGCAAACCATAGCGAAGGCCTGGAAATCCCCCCCACCTCAATACCACTGAAACTAAGAATAGTGTCACTCGAGCCACGATACATGTCAAAGTAGAAGCCGTCCTATTAGACAGAGTGCATAAAAATGAACAACTATGGCAACCATGGGTTGACCATTTCCTACCCTCAAACTCTGATGAAACCTTACTCTCTTTGTAGTCCTGAGTCCATTAGGTAACCCACTACTCAGTTGCTGCTCTATACAGGCACACACCCTCCCCCCCTGGGGACCTCCTCTCCTCCCCCCTTGTCTGTACCCCTTTCTTCACTACTCTTGCTCTTATCTCTCCATTGCTCTCTTCCTTTTCACCTTTCCTCTCATTAGCTCTTTATCCCTTATGGGGTTTTCCCAATTGGGGGAACCTACACTATCAGTTTGAATTTTCAGTGAGGCGGACAGGTCACCCACTCATCTGCCACTGATATCTGCATACAGGTTGAAGTACTAAATCTATACTCCCACTGTGAGAGTACCAGAAATGATACTATAGAGTATATAACATGTTTCAGTCTCTACATTCACTCCTCCCTTGATACTATAGCACTGTTATCTCTTGCTGAAGTTAAAGTAGAGCTCCACCCAAAAGGGGAAGTCCTGCTTTAACTAGTTGATGACCGCAGGTAGCCAAATGACGGCTGCACTGCAGGCGGCGAGTTCTGGGAGGCCGTCATATGATGTCCTCCCAGAACGCGCTCTCCTGCATGCCCCCGTTGATCTCCGTGATTGCTGTGTCCTATGACACGCTGGTCATCGGAAAATGCAATTGCCGGGTCTTGACTGCACTTTCCTCATGCTGTCAGAAAGTACTGCCTGCAGTTATCAGAGGAGGGAACATCAGGGCGCTAATCAGTGCCCTGAGGATCGGTGCCCAGCAGTGCCACCCACCAGTTCCGTCCACAAGTGCCCAGCAGTGCCGCTCAGCAGTGCTGCCAGTCAGTGCCCAGCAGTGCTGCCAGTCAGTGCCCAGCAGTGCTGCCTGTCAGTGTCACCTATTGGTGCCATCCTCATTAGTGCTGCCTATCAGTGTTGCCTATCAGTACAGCCTCATCAACGCCCATCAGTGAAGGAGAAAAATTTCCTGTTTGCAAAATTTTATAATAGAAAAAAACTTTTTTGCTTTTTTTTTTTTTGTTTATAGCACAAAAAAAATAAAACACCCAGCGTGGAGTAAATACCACCAAAAGAAAGCTCTATTTGTGTCTAAAAAAAAAAGATAAAAATGAGTACAATGTTGCATGACCACACAATTGTCATTTAAAGTGCGACAACTCTGAAAGCTGAAAATTGGCCTGGTAAGGAAGGGGATATAAGTGCCTGGTAGGCAAGTGGTTAAGGACCCCACTGGCACCTTTTCGGGGGGTAACCGAAACTGACAGGTACCCGCTCCCACTTCTGCTGCAATCACCTAGGTGATCAGAAGCGGAGGTTGTCCTCCCCCCCCCCCCCCCCCTGTAGTCTTCTGGGACACATGACAGGTCCTAGAAGATTACAGGAGCATTCACAAAGCACAGAGAAACTTGCACATGGTCAGTGGGCACCCGGATGTGAAGACGCAAACTGTCACAGCTGGGTGCCCACACTGAAGATGCCGGCACTGGAAACACAGGGCGGCCAGTGAAATGGGCTGTGGGCAGGACACCACGAGATCGAGGGACAATGTCACTCCAATTCCTCAAATTAAACCTTGCCAAAACCGAGCTCCTAGATTTCCCCCCAGCCCATGCCCCCCCTGACCTCTTCATCACGACCAGAGTATTAGGTGTCATTCTAGACTCCAATCTGTCTTTCCAGCCCCAGGTCCAATTGCTGACTCCACCTCCGCAACATCTCCAAAATACGCACGTTCCTAGCTCCAGAAACTACAAAGCAACTCATTCACTCCCTTATTATATCACGACTTGACTACTGTAACTCCCTCCTCATCGGCCTACCCCAACACAGGCTATCCCCACTTCAGTCTATCCTGATTTCTGCAGCCAGACTCATCCACCGTGTACTGTCTCCCATTATAATGTACAGCGCTGAGCAAACTGTTGGTGCTATATAAATACTGTATAATAATAATAGTGTTGTTGATCTTGATGGAGAAGTCGGGGGGGGGGCACGGGCTGGGGGGAATACTAGAAGCTCAGTTTTGGAAAGGTTGAGTTTGAGGAAGTTGAGTGACATCCAGGCCGATATGTCACTTAGTAGGCTGGTGATGTGATTGGAGACTGAGGGGGTGAGGTGAGGGGTAGAAAGATAGATTTGAGTGTCATCGGCATAGAGATGGTAGTTGAAGCCGTGGGAGTTTATCAATTGGCCAAGGGAGGAGGTGTAGATGGAGAAGAGGAGGGGTCCGACGACAGAACCTTGAGGAACCCCGACAGAGAGAGGGAGTGAAGGGGAGGTGGTAGTGTTATAGGTAACACTGAAGGAGTGCTGTGATAGATAGGAGGAGAGCCAGGAGAGAGCGGAGTCTCTGAGACCAACTACATTGGAGACCCATACTTGGGGTATGATCCTGGAGACACGGGCCTCATTGAACGGTGTCAGATATCTATGTATGTACTGGGGGAGTTACTTGCCGTGTACAGCTGAATTGTTCTAGGCTGTTTCTTCTTTTCTATGTTCATTTGTTTATAAAAGGTAAAAGTGACACCATAGACAAAGCAAGTTATTGTTCTGTATGATCTGTAACAGTGCCACAACTGCCTATACGTGAGAATGTATGACTCCATTGTCTGGGCTGAATGTTGGGAATACTGTGCGCACTTAGAAACTTTATTAATAAAATCTATTTGATTAAAAAAATACTGTAGATAATGCTGTACATATTCTTTCTATTCATAAGATATATTTAGTAATGAACATTAAAAATAGAAAGCAACTTTATGTAGCCCTTTATATAGAATTATTTTTTCTTTCTCTACAGGTAGATTGATGAACCAGGTTTTAGGACATTTTGGTCTTCATGAATACAGCTGAGTCACATGGAAAACAAGACATATGGTTGTCTTAATTGACTGAAAGTCTTTATTGCAGTTCACTGGAGGATTCACACGGGATACAAGTCATATCTGTGTTCTAAAAGTCATGGTTTGGATCCTCTTCCACATTGATCCAGCAGGAGAAAAGTAATTTCAGTGTTCTGGAAGTGACAATGGCTTTACAATAACGTCCAACCCAAATATACATAAGAGGAGTCATTTCAAACTACTTGTTTGGAGATTTTACAATGGAGAGAAAATATATCACACACCAGAAGGCTTGCAAGGGAGAGAAGCCATATCAGTGTTCTGAATGTGGCAAAACTTTTATAAGCGAGAGAGACCTTATAGTACACCAAAGAGTTCACACTGGAGAGAAGCCATATCAGTGTTCTGAATGTGATAAAGCTTTTACTCAGAAGTCACATCTTATCACACACCAGAGGAGTCACACTGGAGAGAAGTCATATCAGTGTTCTGAATGTGATAAAGCTTTTATAGGGAAGTCACATCTTATCACACACCAGAGGATTCACACTGGAGAGAAGTCATATCAGTGTTCTGAATGTGATAAAGCTTTTACTGAGAAGTCAAATCTTATCGCACACCAGAGGATTCACACTGGAGAGAAGCCATATCAGTGTTCTGAATGTGATAAAGCTTTTACTCAGAAGTCACATCTTATCACACACCAGAGGAGTCACACTGGTGAGAAGTCATATCAGTGTTCTGAATGTGATAAAGCTTTTACTGAGAAGTCAAATCTTATCGCACACCAGAGGATTCACACTGGAGAGAAGCCATATCAGTGTTCTGAATGTGATAAAGCTTTTACAGAGAAGTCAAGTCTTATCAGACACCAGAGGATTCACACTGGAGAGAAGCCACATCAGTGTTCTGAATGTGATAAAGCTTTTACTCTGAAGTCACATCTTATCACACACCAGATGATTCACACTGGAGAAAAGTCATATCAGTGTTCTGAATGTGATAAAGCTTTTACTCAGAAGTCAAATCTTATCAGACACCAGAGGAATCACACTGGAGAGAAGTCATATCAGTGTTCTGAATGTGATAAAGCTTTTACTCAGAAGTCAAATCTTATCAGACACCAGAGTATTCACACTGGAGAGAAGTCATATCAGTGTTCTCAATGTGATAAAGCTTTTACACAGAAGTCACATCTTATCACACACCAGAGGAGTCACACTGGAGAGAAGCCATTTTAATGCTCTCAATGTGACAAAACTTTTACAGTTAATGCCGGTCTAATCTATCACCGGAGGATTCACAAATTTCAGCATAGATTAAATTCTGGAAGAAAAGAGATATTAAAGAAGTTTCAGGTGTCACAAGTTAGTTTCACATCCCCAATGTCATCCCACAAGCTAGAGAAGAAAGGAGAAGATAAAATGTTACTTTAAAAGAAACAAACTAAAATCTGAGCAAACTGGAATGTAATGATTGGATGAACTGAGTTTAGTGCTTATGTCCATCAATACACAACTAGAAGGGATTTGAATATTTTACCTTTTGACAATTTTTTTTTAAGATAAGCATCAATAACTGAACAGCTTCCCTCATGATTCTCATCTTTATCTATTTTATGGAGCTTTGAATGAACATGTAATGCATTTTCATGATTCACCAACTGAGTTGTGTTTCCAAGCATTTTCTTCATTTCTGGATCCTGAGGTAATACAAGACCAGCACTGCCTCAGTACCAGAGACTAGGATGGGGTCTATTATCTTACCAAGTCTCTTAAGCCTCAGTGGGAGAGTCCATTCCAGGTTCTTCTGACTATTGATACATCATCAGCCAGGCTTGAGGTCTCCAGCTAAGCCCACCTTGTCCACTCCTCCCATTACATGTTCCATCTCCTCTCCCATTATCAATGCCTTCTTTCCACATTTCATCTCTCATTAATATTATTATTATTATTATACAGGATTTATATAGCGCCAACAGTTTGCTCAGCGCTTTACAATATAACGGGAGACAATACAGCAACAATACAGTTCAATACAAGAGGGATAGGAGGCCCTGCTCCTCGGAGCTTACAATCTAGGAGGGAGGAGCAAGTGGTACAAAAGGTAGTAATTGCGGGGGATGGACTGGTAGGAAGAGTAGAAGATTCCATTATTAGCTGAGGGCAGGATATGCTTCCCTAAGGGAGAGGTTTTCAGAGATCGCCTAAAAGTGAGCAGAATATGCAATAGTCTGATAAATTGGGGTAGAGAGTTCCAGAGGATGGGGGAAGCTCTGGAAACGAGCATGGGAGGAGGAGACAAGGGAGCAAGAGAGCAGGGGATCGTGCGAGAAACACATGACGGTTTGGGTGATATTTGGAGACAAGATTGGTGATGTAATTTGGAGCAGAGTTATAAATGGCTTTATATGTTTTTGTTAATGTTTTGAATTTTATTCATTGGGCAATGGGAAGCCAGTGGAGGGATTGGCAGAGAGGGGTGGAGTACACTGAGCGGAGGCCAGTGGAGGGATTGGCAGAGAGGGGTGAAGGACACTGAGCGGAGGCCAGTGGAGGGATTGGCAGAGAGGGGTGGAGAACACTGAATGGAGGCCAGTTGTTAGGATCCGCCAGGTGGTGCCTCAGGCTGCCAGCTGACAGACCTACCCAGAGCGTGGAGTCTAAGCCCGATCTGTGCTTTCACCAGGGCCCCAGATGGTGGGGATGGACTTGTAACAGACCCGGGCCAGGTCACGACCTCCGAGCAGGCCCACCAGTGGCAGAGGAAGCCTCCGGGGACGTATGCAGGTACCGGGAGAGCCAGATGTGAAGAGGATGGTGGACCTAGCAGGGTGGTCACGGGCCGTGGTCCCGAGGGGGTAAGCGGAGTACCGAATCAGCAGGCGAAGAGTAGTCAGGTCACACGCAGGGTCAGCAGGGTAAGTCAGTCCGTAGAATGGTCAGACAAGCCGGGGGTCAGAGTAGGAGAAGGCAGAGTAGTCAGGGCAATCCGGGTCAAATCACAGGAGAAGGCAGCGTAGTCAGGGTCACTTAACAGGTACAGGAACTCAGGATCACAGATAGACCTTGCGGCAATCTGTGACAGTGCAGGGCATCTTTAAATAGTGCGCCCTGCATTGTCATTGGCCGGCCAGGACGCGCCCCCGGCTGTCATTGGATGCCTGAGGCGTGCCCGCGGCCCCTACTGCACATGCGCGGCATCCTGTCAGCCGCGGCTCACCGGGACCTAGTGCCTGTGTCCCGGCGTGATCTGCCGCCAGTGCGCATGCTCCGGGAGGGGGGCCGCGGTCGCTGAACCCGGAGCCGCGATCCCTGACACCAGTGGAGGGATTGGCAGAGAGGGGTGTAGGCCAGTGGAGGGATTGGCAGAGTGGGGTGAAGGACACTGAGTGGAGGCCAGTGGAGGGATTGGCAGAGAGGGGTGGAGGACACTGAGTGGAGGCCAGTGGAGGGATTGGCAGAGAGGGGTGTAGGCCAGTGAAGGGAGTGGCAGAGAGGGGTGGAGTACACTGAATGGAGGCCAGTGGAGAGATTGGTGGAGTACACTGAATGGAGGCCAGTGGAGGGATTGACAGAGAGGGGTGGAGGGATTGGCAGATAGGGGTGTCTGATACAGAACGGTAAGTAATGTGGATGATGGCAGCAGCATTCATGATAGACTGAAGAGGGGATAGCCTGCAATGAGTTTGGCCAATGAGGAGAGAGTTACAATAGTCAAGGTGAGATATAACAAGGGAGAGAATAAGTTGCTTAGTGGTTTCCGAGTTTAAGAACGGGCGTATCTTGGAGATGTTGCGGAGGTGAAGTCTACAAGATTTGGACTTGGGACTGAAAGAACAGATGGGAGTCTAGGATTACACCAAGTACCCTGACATGAGGGGAGGGACTGATGATTGTGTTATTGATCTTGATGGAGAAGTCAGGGGAGGGGGCACAGGCTGTAGGGAATACTAAGACCTCAGTTTTGGAAAGATTGAGTTTGAGGAAGTGGAGTGACATCCATGCCGATATGTCACTTAGTAGGGTAGTAATGCGAGAGGAGACTGAAGGGGTGAGGTGAGGAGGAAAAAGATAGATTTGTGTGTCATCAGCATAGAGATGGTACTTAAAGCCATGGGAGTTTATCAAGTGACCAAGGGAGGAGGTGTAGATGGAGAAGAGTAGGGGTCCAAGGACAGAACCTTGAGGAACCCCTACAGAAAGAGGGAGTGGAGAGGAGGAGACAGAGTTAAAGGTATTGCTGAAGGAGCACTGTGATAGGTAGGAGGAGAACCAGGAGAGAGCGGAGTCTTAGAGGCCAAGAGAGTGGAGTTTTTTGAGGAGGAGGGGATGGTTAACCGTATCAAAAGCCGTGGAGAGGTCATGTAGTAAGAGTAAGGAGTAGTGGCCATTGGTTGGGATGAGTACGGAGTAGTGGCCATTGGTTTAGCAGGTAGTAGATCATTTTGTGAGTTTTAGTAGGGCAGTTTCAGTGGAGTGTAGGGGGCGAAAGCCAGACTGTAAAGGGTCAAGAAGGTTGTTGTTGGTGAGGTGGGAGCTCAGGCGATTGTAGACTAAGCGTTCTAAGAGTTTAAAGGTAAACAAGAGCAGGGGGACGGGTCTTAAGTTGTTCAGGTTTGTGGGGTCCAGGGAGGGCTTTTTAAGTATGGGAGTGATGTGCGCATGCTTTAGAGGGGAGGGGAAGGCGCCAGTAGAGATGGAAAGATTGAAGATGTGAGGGAGCATAGGATGGAAGAAGAGGTGACCGTAGTAGTTATGAGGGGACAGGATCCAGGGGGCAGGTGGTGAGACGGGCTTCTGAGAAACCTTGTTTGGCAGCATGGAGGGAGGAATTGTATGTGAAGAAAGCAGATTTATATCGGGTGAATGCTTGGTGAGATTTGGTTTTACACCACAATCGCTCCAGCACACGACTATGTCGTTTAAGATCTCTGGTGTTGTCAGTCTGCCAAGGTTGTAATGGTCGGGGTCTGATGCTTCGTGTTAGAGGAGCAAGTGAGTCTAATGTGGATGAAAGTGAACTGATATGGACAGCAGTGGCCAGGTCAGGGCAGGACAGGGGAGAGATTCTGTCATAGAGTTGGTCAGTTGCAGAGTGGAAAGGAGAAGGGTTCAAGTTGTGAAGGTTTCTGCAGGTGATTGCTGATTGGCGGGATAGGTGTTTGAAGATGAGGAGACTGTGAAGGTGATGAGATTGTGATCAGAGAGAGGAAAGGGGGTGTTTGTGAGGTTGTAGGATATCATCTCATGGGTGACAACCTTTCAGGCAGGTCTGTGTCTGTGACACCAGCTAGAAAGAAGTCTGTTCAGTGAGAAAACAACATCCCAAGCTGATGCAGGCCTTCCAATACTGAGTTACTGCTGATTTAGGGGATGTATTCAGCAGTAAAACGTAAGCCCAGCTGGCCACTTGTGTTCCATGTGGTTCTGCCAAATGGGATTCCATCAGGTGAAGATCAGAAATCCTTGTTCCATGTTTTCTCTTTCCAGCTATTACTCCTCTCCATAGACTAATCACACAATACAACTGCCAGAGATCTGAACTTACAAAGTGCTGAGTGTGCGGTCATATTCCTACCACTTCTTCCGGGGGACTGACATTCCTCTGATTGGGGTTCACAATAATCACTCTGAGTGCACACATCTCTTTTTGGTGGAAAGTTTGTAAAGAAAACTTCTTCTCCCTGGAAATATTACAACGTTGGCATCAAAGTGTAACTATGGGCAAAATCACTAATGACATTAATAATGAAATCTGTCATTAGCAGAGCAGGTTTTGTTTTTCTGAGTCTCCTTTTGTTTTATTTTTTGTTGTCCCTCCCAGTAGATTGTTTTTTTTTGTACTTCCTGTAGAAGGCCAAGTCTTTTGGGAAAGATGGCAGTTGGAGGGGTTGGGGCAAATCCTATAACACTGCTGGGGGTGCTCACAACTGTCAGTTGTCATTCATATGGGGGGTTGGACCTTATAGAGAACCTGTTGCTGTAACTGCTGTAGAAGCGTTAGCTGAGGTTGGGCTTTACTTGTTGTGTGTCTTACTTATAATCTAAGACTTCCCTGTACAGGGTGACAACGCTGCTGTGTAATGTTCCTGCAGAATGATCAGGGTTGTCACCCTGTTACAGAAGGTGGGAAAATAACAGATGTACAGACAGGACCAACAGCTGATACAACTATGTTGCAGAGGGAACTCTGGGAATGCTAATGACAGATTGCATTACACATTCAGTTAGCAGACTTCCTGCTGTTGGTCTGATGTTTGAATTGTGTTCTGATATTTACTGTCCTGCTGTAAAAGGTGTAAATGATCGCCCGCATGTTTCCTGTAGTAGCAGGGACTACAAACTCATATCAGGAATAGTAGGATGATAAAATGTAAGTTAATAGATAGGGCCGCGCCCCTACAATAAGGTATATCTATATAAATTATATATTAGATTGTTATTAATAAACACTGGCTGGATTTTATCATGAATAATTCACATATGAAAAAATAAGAGAAATACTTATAAAGTACAGCAAAACGATTTTCTGGATATATATGTGTGAATTTTTGTTTTTAAATAAGAAATGAATAATAAATATGAATAATAGAAAAATATATAAAAAATAATAATAAACAAATAAATAAAAATAAAAAATATAAATGAAATATAATCACAAAATTTTCAAAATGAAAAGATGAAAAAGAATGTAAAAATGAAATGGTGTCCAAAGTCTATGAATAATAGCGGAGTATTCTATTCGTGTCCACAATAGTAATTGCTGTATATAAGGAACTGTAGAAATAAATCCTTGCTTGAATATTGACCCTTTTATGGGCTCACCTTCTTGTTAGCCTATTGCTGGGCTGACACAGCTTTTAAGAGGTTTGTATTGATGAGATCCTTTGGACCTCCCCTGGGTTTTCCTGGATTGGTCACTTCTAATGTGCTTGTATGGACATGATGATCTCTGCTTCCTTCTGATGCTGGATGTGGCTCCATCTCCCTATTTTTCTCCTCGTTAGTATAGTGGAAGAAAGAAGAGATATTTGGTGCCTTATCGTTTTAATAAAAAGATTTATTTAATGCCCTCTATATGCACTCACATGTCAATCATTTCAATGCGCTTTGTAATAGATAAAACCGCTAAATGCGGATGTGACAGGCTTCCTCCGTGTGTCTACACACACTGTCTATACCTGCCGTTACTGAAGTTGGGTTGTCATGGTGACGTCAAAGCCCCTCCCCAACTTGTGCGCCACAGGGTCACGTGGCTTCGTCCGGGGGATGTGATAGGACAATCACCGTGCCTGGACTTCTTTTATAATAGTTTGGCGCCATTTTCTTGAAGTATGTATGGTCGCAGCCATCTTTTTGGGGCCAAACCTTTATAGCTATCATTACGGACAGCTGTATTGATCAAATTGAGACAATGTTGCTAATTGTGATGTTGTTTGTGTGAAAACATGTAACTGTTATATCCACTGTTTAACAACCCTGTATACGTCGGCTATATAGACTGTGCATGTAATTGGCAACAGGGAAGTCGGTCACATTTACTTTTAACAATAAGGTTTAATCCAAAATTTATTACAAAATGCATATACAAAAATAGAAAATAGAAAAAATACGTACATATATATATAATCAATTAAAAACAGTATAAAGTGCTTTATATTGACTCCTAACTAGTAGTTTTTTAGTTTTTAGGAATAGTAGGATAGATACCTACCCATGGGGGGGTCACCTTTTTGGTTTTGGGGGAAACATTTCACATGGTTTCTTTCCATTAATGACATCGACAAGGAGAGTCTCACTTCACTAACAATAGGAGAGCCAATCACAGGCCAGTAACATTTCATGGTGTCTCAATGTATTGGAGAATGTTTAATCCCCATTGGTCCAATGGATTCCTAGTCCTTCCAGATACATTGCTTCTTGTGTGGAAGGAGCGCCCTATAATGGCTTCCTTTCAATTCCACCCATAGCTGTACTTTAGGTGATGTTGCCCCTCCCCCATATCTGTAAGGGAAAGCCTCAATTTCTCCCAATACTCCCCTGGCCTTCCAGTGAGAAGAAACATTTTCTCTGGAGTGGAGATGTTTTATGCAGTGAGCCCTTCATAGACGGGATGGGGAATCTAAGTAATCTAAGATAAGTAAGATGAACCGGTGTACTGGAGTCATGGATCAGATAACCAATGACACCATTGATGGTATAGCAGAGCTGACAGCATAAGTGGCTCCATCACCTAAGGTGGTGTCACAGAACTGCATGGTGGCTGACTATCTCTCGGAAGATCAAGGTGGAGTCTACAAACTGGTGTCAGAGAGTGTTGTACATTTATATTAGATCATGAGGATCTCAGAAGGAGATATCTACACAAGGTAAAGGAGTTCAAACAGTCACCTGGGTGGGGGGAAGTGGGATCCATTTTCTTGGATGGGTTTAGTTGGAACTTGGTTGAGTAATATGGTGGCTTTGCTTCTTAGGCCATTAGTTGCTACTATAGATTTGATGATAATTTTATACATTGTTGCTGTTGTGTCTCTTGCTGAGTTGATTTTGCTTTTTTATGCACATGATTACATTCACATTTTAGAACCGAAGATTACTTGAAACCCGCAAACATGTTTTGTTTTCTGAAGCAGAGACCCTGGAGAATATAATGGTGGTGGTTGCCATTTTCTATGTTACAGGATATTATCTCAGCTGTTTGTCAAATGCATATTTTTTGTAAAAAACCCACTAAGATCATTTTAATACAAAATATATGACCCAATTTGTTTGGTTAAATATACAATATTGGTTCGGCATCAAGTATATAGATACCAAACATGTAAAACTTTAAAAATTGTAATAACATATTGCTGGTCACAGATCCTCTTTAAAGAAACACAGGAGGTCTATCTAACCCCTAATGTCACCTCTGGACCCCAGAAAAGATGGTCAAGCACAGATCATGTTTGACCAACTCCCTGAAGACACGAATGTACATCTGCCAAATCTGTATCTGAGTAGACCATAGAAGCAGCATTAGAAAGAAATGTGAGCATGGCTTCAGTCAGGCGATGGTCCTGGTGGTCATGGTCTTGTTCTCCTTCAGGTCCTCTCACCTTGTAGATGGTGACATGGACTTGTGTGGGAATGAGCAGGAGGGGCTCGGGGTTCTCTTGTACCCTATCAGCTTGTTATGGATAAAAGATGAAAGTGTCTTCTGGGAAGTTACAGGGATTTGGAGGTTTAGAGGGTTACATAAGTGGGCGGGGCTGGTATTAATGAGGGGTGTGTCATATGTTAATCAGTGTCTTAGCATAGATGATATAAATGGTATAAGTAGATCCTTGAAATGTAAACAAACTATCTCTTTCCTTCTGTTGTTAAAGTGTCACATATATATGATGAATAAAGTTGGATGATATTTTCACCGCACAATACCATGGTCTGGGTTCTTCTACAACACCCCCCAAAAAATGTCCTCTTCCAGTTCTAGGAGTCTGGTGGAATGGGACACAAGCTGATGGTATCTCTTAGGCCCCTTGTATATGGGGAGTGGGGTGACTCCTTTTAGCAAAGTAGACCCCACAAGGTATTTGCAGAGAGGCGTGTTGAGTGCATGGAAGATTTTATTTTGTGACAAAAAATTTTTTTTACACAAAGTTGTCAGAGACGAGATATTTCTCACACAAGCCATGGATATATGTGGAATTACACCCCCAACACACATTCTGCTACTTCTGGGGATACCACATATGAGAGCATTTTTGGAAGTCTAGCCACGTAAGAGGGTCCAAAATCTAATGACCACGTTCAGGCTTTCAAAGGTCATATTTAGTTTCCATACTACCTATCCCAGTTTCAGAGGTCCTGAATTGCCAGGAAAGTGCAAACACCTCCCAAATGACCCGTTTTTAGAAAGTAAACACCCCGAAGTATTTGATCAGAGGCACGGTATTTTGCAGATCTAATTCTTATCACAAGGTTTTGAAAAATGTAAAAATGAAATAAAAAATCCATGCGTCGGCCTGCCTGGGTTATATAGCTGCAGCTGCTGCTCCTCCAATTAGGCATCCACCGGTCCAGCACAGTGCAGAGGGATCATCACATCCAAAGAGGGATCTCCATACAGGTGCACATTAAAGATTAAGATGTGGGATTGGTGAGCCTTTAACCACTTGGTGACCATGCTATACCCCTGGTTACCCAGTTCTGGAAGGGCATCATATGACGTCCTTCCAGAACATGCCCTCCAGCGCACCCCCAAGGGCAAGCACCTGGCGATATCCATGATCACTGTGCCCTACGGAGACAGCTGATCATGCGATGAGGTAAAAGGCCAATCACAGTGACCTTTTACCACGTGATCAGCTGGGTCCAATGACAGAGCACATCAAACAGTAAATACAGTTCCTGGTTATCGGTAACCAGCAGCTATCAAAGGGCAGATCGACACTGATCATCAGGGCCCTGATCAGTGCCCTGCAGTGCTGCCCAGCAGTACCACCCAGCAGTACCTCCCACCAGGGCCCTAGCAGTGCCACCTATCAGTGCCCCCCAGCAGTGCCACCCATCAGTGCTGTCCAGAAGTTGCGCCCATCAGTGCTGCCAGTCATGACTGTCAGTCAGTGCCGCCCATAAGTGCCCCTATCAGTGACCATCATTGCTGCATATCATCAATACTCATCAGTGAAGGAGAAAAAATACCTGTTTGCAAAATTTTATAATAGAAACAAAGAAAATGTTTTTTTTTCAAATATTTTGCTTATTTTTGTTGATAACTCCCCCCCACCCCCCACCCCCAGCGGGCAGTAAATACCACCAAAGAAAGCTCGATTTGTGTGAAAAAATTACAAACATTTCATATGGCTACAATGTTACATGACCGCCCAATTGTCATTCAAAGTGCAAGAGTTCTGAAAGATGAAAATTGTCCCGGACAGGAAGGGGGTAAGTGCAGACTTATACTCATCTGATCCTGTGCACAAAGATAGAAGCTCTCCGGGGTCTGTGACTCCTCATTGGCTCCCACTGCTATCAATCACAGCCAGTGAGGAGGGAGCGGGGGTGGGTCAAACCATGCTCTGTGTTTCATAGAGGCGGCTGAGGAGCGAGAACATATGAGTGCCCCAGAGTAAGCATCTTGCCTGGAGCGCTGGGGGGGATCTGAGAAGATGAGGATCCTGGCGGCTCTGTGCAAACACATTACACAGAGCAGTTAAATTTGACACGTTTGTTATTTAAAAATTGTGAAACTTGACAACCACTTTAACCCCTTCACGCCGGCGCCTCTCATTTCAGAAGCCGGGAGGCGGGGTGGGGTTTAGGGTCATGTGACGCGACGTGTCACGGCGGTCACAGGATCGGGAAAGGTCCTGATCAAAAAAGGAGATCGGGACCTTTCCATGAGTCCTGGACATGTGTGCTGGGAGTGCGCAGGGTGCGCGCTCTCAGCACATATGTTCTTTCTTAATAGAACGCAAATGTGTGGCTGCTTGGCGTCAAGGCCCAAAGGCCCGGAGGGCGCACATTTGCATTCGGCCAGTGTGAAGAGGTTAATCATCTGATTTTGTGAGCGCATAAATGCATGTAAATGTGAGTAAACGCAACGCACAAAAACAAGTTTGGCCCCTCTGATCACCCGTCCTTCCCGATGATAAAAATGTCCTGCGAACGCATGTAACCGCACATGTGGGAAGTCATGAGAAACGTGCAGTTCCTGGTGTGACCGGAGCCTGACCGGGAAAATGTTTATCTGGGGTGACGTTTGGGGACAATGTGATCAGTGACACCCACTTATGTCTGATCTCACTATTACTTTTCTATCCGAGTTTTCACTTCAATACGGGAAATAATGTGAAATCTGAGGGAAATCTGAGAGCCATATGAAGACTTTGGGCCGTTCTATTGTCTGTTCATATGTCTGTGTGTACATCACACCGAAAAGAGGGACATTTACAGGGCAAAGAGGGACAGAGAAATATGGTGTCACACAAGGGAGAGTGATGGGAGATATGATCAAATACAATCTCATTACCTCCTCTGCTCACACTTCCAGCACCGTCTCCTCTATAATTCCTCCCACATGGAGCTTCCTGTCTGTGCCTGACCTCACTTCCTGTCTGTGCCTGACATCACTTCCTGTCTGTGCCTGACATCACATCCTGTCTGTGCCTGACATCACATCCTGTCTGTGCCTGACATCATTTCCTGTCTGTGCCTGACATCATTTCCTGTCTTCCATATAGACTTCCTGTCTCTGCCTGATATCACTTCCTGTCTTCCATATAGACTCCCTGCCTGTGCCTGACCTCACTTCCCGTCTGTGCCTGACATCACTTCCTGTCTTCCATAGAGACCTCCTTTCTCTATATATGTGTGATCACCACCTTGTGGAGCTCAGAAGAACTGCAGCCCAAGAAATGTCACAAGAAAATGAAACCAAACTGTATGATGACAGCAAGATTTATTACCTATTTCAGCTCCGGAACGTTTTACTCCCTTCATGACTGGGGATTTTTTTGCTATTCAGCACTGGCAATTGTGCGGTCATGCAACACTGCACCCAAATTGAATTGAATTATTTTTCTCACAAATAGAGCTTTCTTTGGTGGTATTTGATCAGCACTGGGGTTTTATTTTTTAATACAAATGATATTTTTGATGGAATCCTTTTGCTTGGTTGACCTATATTAGTTTATAGGTCCATACTATGAGGTGAGCGGCCATCCTTATCCATAGGTGGAGGTGCAGATTTCACGGGGGAGCACTGCAGTCTTTCTGGAGCACATTCTATATCAAACACCTTTATTCTAGCACAATATTTGATTGAACTGTCCCAATTATAAGGACTTTTATTGTATATTTTATATGTATATATGTACATGAATATGGCGTGTATGAGAGAGAGCAACACTGATTTTCAGATTGGATTAAATGATATCTTCTACTTTGTTATAAAACATATCCCATAAAATCAGATTTCTTCATACATGTAGTACAACGTGTATTCTGCTCCGTGTCTTTGGTAGAAGCACAGCTGAATCCGTGGATATTGATTGGTCTGTGTGAAGTTATGGCGTCTACAAACTATGGGATATAGAATGGAATTTATGCAGCTTTTACGTCGCTGTTACTTTCTGACTGCCGATCACATTTCTTGAGGCAGTAAAATGCCCGGACCTTACAAACACCCCCAAATGTCCCCTTTATGTGTCATGGGAAATTTTGTATTGTTGGTTGAACTTTAAATGTGTCATATATGAGTGTTATTCATATGTCTCTCGTGTGGCTTAATTAAAGCTCTGAAGGCTGCAATTGGGCCATGCGCATGTACAATGTATGTATTACAGTACTCAGCTCAGTAATGGATGAGATGGCAGATCTGCGCTTATAGACCGGCGTGTATACCATCATTAGATGCGAATGCCGCCGGCGGTAGGCCGCGGGTCTGTATCCACATATCAGCAGCATAGTACCACATGGACTTCATAACGCAAGGCGCCAAGCAGTGTGAACTCCGCGTGTAGGCTTATGCATATCTTACAACCCATTACCGACCTGAAACTGTATCTGGATGAATGTGTTTTAATAAAGATCGTATCGGGCCCATCCAGATACAGACTGATGTTCCTAGGGGATGCTTGTACAGAGAATTTACATACCACTAGGAGCTAGGACAGGAAATATGCTCTCCATAGAGCTCATGGGGGGAGGGGAGGAAGTCTGCTGACCTCAGAGGGCTCATGGGGGAGGACCAGTGATAGATAATAGGAAAGGCTACGCTCCAATCGGAATGTACATCCTCTGTATAGGCACTCCCCATGCATTGTTCTGTGGGAGGGGATTGACCTTATTCATGTGGGGGGGGGCGTGTGTCTACTTGTAAATAAAAATCGGAGGCTGGGGTTAGACCCTGTCATGGAAATTTTGTATTGTTGGTCGAACTTTAAATGTGTCAGATATGAGTGTTATTCATATGTCTCTCGTGTGGCTTAATTAAAGCTCTGAAGGCTGCAATTGGGCCATGCGCATGTACAATGTATGTATTACAGTACTCAGCTCAGTAATGGATGAGATGGCGGATCTGCGCTTATAGACCGGCGTGTATACCACCACGGCATTCGATGCGAATGCCGCTGGCAGTAGACCGCAGGCCTGTATCCACATATCAGCAGCATAGTACCACATGGACTCCGTGCCGCAAGGCGCCAAGCGGTACGAACTCCGCGTGTAGGCTTATGCATATCTTACAACCCATTACCAATCTGAACTGTATCTTGGATGGATGTGTTTTAATAAAGATTGTATCGGGCCCATCCAGGTACAGACTGATATTTCTAGGGAATGCTTGTACAGAGAATGAACATACTGCTAGGAGCTGGAACAAGAGATATGCTCTCCATAGAGGGCTCATGGGGGGAAAGGGGAGGAAGTCTGCTGACCTCAGAAGGCTCATGGGGGAGGACCAGTGACAGATAATAGGAAAGGCTATGCTCCAATCGGAATGTACATCCTGTGTATAGGCACTCCCCATTGCATTGTTCTGTGGGAGGGATTTGACCTTATTCATGTGGGGGGGCGTGTGTGTATTTGTAATAAAACCAAAGGGAGAATGAAAACTTTCCTTATGTGAATTCCAACACTAGCCTTAGAGTGTCGTGTGATCATTCTAGGGTAACGGAGCTCCACCCCCCACATTTCAACAGAAGCTAACCCATTTGGATGGGCAGGAATCGTGTAGTTTAGCTGCAGTCGTGGTAAGCGAGATTCGCACAGCTTTATGGGGGATTTCTGCGCATCCAACTGCGAGTACTCACGGTAAGGAGAAATTCGTTAAAGCGAATTTCCAAGACAGTTTGGCGAGCCTGGTGGATAATAAAGCGTATTCTGGGATAGCTAACCGAGCACGAGGGGGGAATGAGCCATCATGAACTAGCAAAAAGTATGCCGGCACATTTCAGGTCTCCCTGCCATTAAGAGGATCGCTTTTTGCGCGTTCGTGTGGCTGATTTCGCTCTCTGTTAGCTAACAAGAATTACCGCTTAGCAAGGACCTAGTTTTGTCCTAAAATCTTGATTTGTGGGTGAAAGACAAGGGTTTGTCTCTGCGGAGAGCAGCAGAGGGGTGGGTTTGGTTGGCTGGATTTGGTCAAGTTTAAAAATCTTCCAACCAAAAATTAAACGGGTATATGTTTTAGCGGGTAAAAGTTGTTGCATAGTGTTAGGTAAGTATTTGTGGGTTGTAGGTACTGTGGTAATTGCTTTACCCCCCCTCCACGTGAGGTAATTATTACCTCACGTGGAGTAGTACCACAAAACACTGCACATGTAGTCTGTGCAGTGTTTTGTGGTACTACTGCTCCCAGCAAGCATGCAGCAGGGGGTCCTTTCTGTTACATGTGCATGTTAGTGTGATATGTTGGTGTTTTATGTCTGTTCTGTGATTATACCAAATTGTGTTGTATGTGTGCTGTATATTGTTGTGTAATTGTTCAGTGTATGTTCTGTCCAAAAGTCTGTTTTATGTAAGAGGTTAGAGGCAATTTTGAGGCTAGTGTTCCCATGTGCTTCCCCTGTTGGTGGCCATTTTGTTGACTACCACATGTGCTTTACCTGTTGGTGGCCATTTTGTTGACTACCACATGTGCTTTACCTGTTGGTGGCCAATTTGTTGACTACCACATGTGTTCCCTGTTGGTGGCCATTTTGTTGACTACCACATGTGTTCCCTGTTGGTGGCCATTTTGTTGACTACCACATGTGCAGTAATCTCTATGCAATGTGCATGAAGTTTCCTATATGCATTTGACCCATATTGTGTTTTTAATCCAAATTTTTACAGTTTAAGTTGTTTGCTTTTAGCTTTAAATTTGCGTATTGCCAGCCAATTTAAAGTATGTTAAGCGAGTTTTTCCCTCACGTGTTCCACATTTAGTGAGCGCGGTGAAGTCTGGGTTTTTGCACATAGATTTCTTGTATACTGATTATGTTTTTCTTGTGTTTTTCTTGTTAAAAGTAGTTCCTTATTGTAAAGCGGGTTTGTTTTAAGCTGCTGCGTCACGTGTTTCACGTCCAGCAGACTTTTTGTGTAAACGGTTTTAGGTGGTTGCAGTGAAGATTGCGTGTGTAGCGCAGATCGTTTAGCGGCGCTGATAGGATTGATTTTCGCGTCAGCAACGGGTTATTCTTGGAGCAGTTTTTCGGTTTACCTCTGTGTAATTGTTTTACTGCTAAATATCCCGTGTTTTTCATAAGGATCCACTTTGTCCTTTTTAACGGTTTTTCAGGTTGAAAAGGGGATTTTCTGTGTGTATTAGGAAAGATTTTTCTTTACACAAATTTCCTAAAGGTCAGTTAGCAGCTTTCCGGCCAACCAGTGACCCCTAAGTAACATCCAAGAACCCCTCCTTTTGTTTTGACTTGTGTTAGCTACTGTGTGCAGGGAGAGAAAAGCCACTTTCATCATTGTGCGGTGTGGCCTGCCAAACACAGTGGGTGATGAGAACCACATAAATTGCGCTGTGCGAGTGGGCGGTCCAGGGAAGTGTAACGCTTAGCCTGGTTACTAGAGATGAGCGAATCGAACCAGGCGAAGTGGAATTCGATACGAATTTCAGGAAAAATTTGATTCGCGTCGAATCCGAATATTTGCCTACTTCGGGTGCGCAAATCGGATTTTTCCCGATCAGCCGGCAAAAGTGTCCCTGCAGAGAGCTCCGCTATTTCTGACAGTTCTCTGACAGAAGGAACACATGTACAGCGGTTGAAACATTGTATCTATTTGTTTCCATTTAGGATACAGATGTTTTTATTCGGAAACAGATACAATGTTTCAACCGCTGTACATGTGAAGGAACTGTCAGAGAACTGTCAGAAATAGAGGAGCTCTGCAGATATACTTAGCGGAGCTCTGCAGATACACTTTTTGCCGGTTTGGAATTCTTATTTTCATCCTACTTCTTCTTCTTCTTCATCCTCATCCTCATCCTCAGAAGAAGAAGAAGAGGATGAGGATGAAGAAGAAGAAGAAGAAGTAGGATGAAAATAAGAATAATTCCAAGCCGGCAAAAAGTGTATCTGCAGAGCTCCTCTAAGTGTATCTGCAGAATAGAGGAGCTCTGCAGATACACTTTTTGCCGGCTTGGAATTCTTCTTATTTTCATCCTACTTCTTCTTCTTCTTCTTCTTCCTCTTCATCCTCATCCTCTTCTTCTTCTTCTGAGGATGAGGATGAAGAAGAAGAAGAAGTAGGATGAAAATAAGAAGAATTCCAAGCCGGCAAAAAGTGTATCTGCAGAGCTCCTCTATTCTGCAGATACACTTAGAGGAGCTATTTCTGACAGTTCTGTGACATTCACTCCATACAGCGGTTGAAACATAGCCTATGTTTCAACCGCTGTATCTATCTGCAGAGCTTCGCTAAGTGTATCTGCAGAGCTCCGCTATTTCTGACAGTTCTGTGACATTCCCTCCATACAGCGGTTGAAACATTGTATCTATTTGTTTCCATTTATGGAAACAAATAGATACAATGTTTCAACCGCTGTATGGAGGGAATGTCACAGAACTGTCAGAAATAGCGGAGCTCTGCAGATACACTTAGCGGAGCTCTGCAGATACACTTTTTGCCGGCTTGGAATTCTTCTTATTTTCATCCTACTTCTTCTTCTTCTTCTTCTTCATCCTCATCCTCAGAAGAAGAAGAAGAGGATGAGGATGAAGAAGAAGAAGTAGGATGAAAATAAGAAGAATTCCAAGCCGGCAAAAAGTGTATCTGCAGAGCTCCGCTAAGTGTATCTGCAGAGCTCCGCTAAGAAATAGCGGAGCTCTGCAGATACACTTTTTGCCGGCTTGGAATTCTCCTTCTTCTCATCCTTCTTCTTCTTCTCATCCTTCTCCTTCTTCTCATCCTTCTCCTTCTTCTCATCCTTCTCCTTCTTCTCATCCTTCTTCTTCTCATCCTTCTCCTTCTTCTCATCCTTCTTCTCATCCTTCTCCTTCTTCTCATCCTTCTTCTCATCCTTCTCCTTCTTCTCATCCTTCTCCTTCTTCTCATCCTTCTCCTTCTTCTCATCCTTCTCCTTCTTCTCATCCTTCTCCTTCTCATCCTTCTCATCCTTCTCCTTCTTCTCATCCTTCTCCTTCTCCTTCTTCTCATCCTTCTCCTTCTTCTCATCCTTCTTCTCATCCTTTTCCTTCTTCTCATCCTTCTCCTTCTTCTCATCCTTCTCCTTCTTCTCATCCTTCTTCTCATCCTTCTTCTCCTTCTTCTCATCCTTCTCCTTCTTCTCATCCTTCTTCTCATCCTTCTCCTTCTTCTCATCCTTCTTCTCATCCTTCTCCTTCTTCTCATCCTTCTTCTCATCCTTCTCCTTCTTCTCATCCTTCTTCTCATCCTTCTTCTCATCCTTCTCCTTCTTCTCATCCTTCTCCTTCTTCTCATCCTTCTCCTTCTTCTCATCCTTCTCCTTCTCCTTCTTCTCATCCTTCTCCTTCTTCTCATCCTTCTCCTTCTCCTTCTTCTCATCCTTCTCCTTCTCCTTCTTCTCATCCTTCTCCTTCTCATCCTTCTCCTTCTTCTCATCCTTCTCCTTCTTCTCATCCTTCTCCTTCTTCTCATCCTTCTTCTCATCCTTCTCCTTCTTCTCATCCTTCTCCTTCTTCTCATCCTTCTTCTCATCCTTCTTCTCATCCTTCTCCTTCTTCTCATCCTTCTCCTTCTTCTCATCCTTCTCCTTCTCCTTCTTCTCATCCTTCTCCTTCTTCTCATCCTTCTCCTCCTTCTTCTCATCCTTCTCCTTCTTCTCATCCTTCTCCTTCTCCTTCTTCTCATCCTTCTCCTTCTCCATCTTCTCATCCTTCTCCTTCTCCATCTTCTCATCCTTCTCCTTCTTCTCATCCTTCTCCTTCTTCTCATCCTTCTCCTTCTCCTTCTTCTCATCCTTCTCCTTCTCCTTCTTCTCATCCTTCTCCTTCTCCTCATCCTTCTCCTTCTCCTTCTTCTCATCCTTCTCCTTCTCCTTCTTCTCATCCTTCTCCTTCTTCTCATCCTTCTCCTTCTCCTTCCTCATCTCCAAGGGCATTTAAATTAAAGGTACAGTGTTCTGCACTAATTTAAAGGCTCTCTGAAGCCTAGAAACCCTTTTTATAAGTTAACTTCGTAGCGAATAAATTCGCATCAAATCAAATTTCTTCCTGAAATTCGGCGAATCAGCCGAATCGAATTTTTGAATAATTCGCTAATCTCTACTGGTTACCACAAACACTTCGGGTGGTCAGGATCACATAAATTGCGCTGTGGGAGTGGGAGGGGTACTCTCAGTCTGACCGCCACTTGATGCGCTTCGGGTGATCGATAAGTATCACATAAATTACGCTGTGCTGGGAAAGTGGTGGAATCAGGCCTCTCGGTAGGATCCCACCGAGTGCTCCAGGGGGTAAACAGGTACCCAGACGCGGGATATATACCAGTGACTAGTCACGATGGGCAGTAGTCAGTCCATGAAGAGAGAGGGGGAACCAGCCCTCTTCAGGGTAAGGACAGCTGCACAACTGATGAAGGTGAGTTTGGGGGGGAAGTCTACAGAACCCCTCAAAAGGTGGAATAAATGGTCGAAGGGTACCAGATGGGAAATTCCCCGGGAAGGTACATTTGACGCATGGAGGTGGGAAAAATTCATCTCTGAATTTGAACCACGGATGCAGGCGTCAGAACTAGAGATCGCACAGCTATGGCTTCACAGGTCAATCCGATTAGGGAAGCAGGGCATACATAAACTGGTGTCTGTCCGGAAGAACCAGGTGATGTATACCTGGCCTCCAGAGGGAATAAAACAGGAGGATCCAGTGTCAGAGGTGGAGGAAGCTCTTTCAGGGCTGACTCTACTAAGGCAGGCAGGATCAGGGTCTGCTGGGGTTCCCGAACAACTAACAGTGGCTGAGATAAGTATAACTGCACCTGTCTCTTCTGTTAGTGACGTCACTCTTGATGTACCTTCCGTGTCTTCTGTATCTATGCCTCAGCCTCTACCTCTACCTCTCCCTGCTTCACCCCAGCTCCTTCTGTTTCCAACTATGAAGCCTTCTCAACAACCGATTTTCAGACTATCTGTGAATCAAGGGGAATAGACACCCGGTTAAGAAACAGGGCGGATTGTATCAAAGCGCTACGAACCACTGATCAGACCCCTGCCCCCCAGCTATACCCTGATCTGAGGGACCTCAAACCTGAAGGTGCAGTAAGCGAGGTGGTTAATCTAAGCCCACCGATGAAGCTGGGCCAGCCCTTGCACTCTTCCCGGACCGAGGCCTATCCAGTCAGGGTGCAGCAATTTGAAGGTCCTCCCAATGCACAGGGGGGGACGGACTTTAGGGGAACGGGTAGTTTGGCATGTCCCCTTCACCCCGGTAGAGATCCGCACTATTCTGGCTGAGCTCCCGGACTATTGAGTCAATCCGAGAGGATTTGCTCGAATGTTTGGACAAAACCAGTTCAGCTATGGTATGAGCGGGTCAGATTGTGCACAGATCCTGCGGGCGAAGGTGGGCATGGAAGTGGCCAGTACAGTGATTGCAGGGTGCTCTATAACCACCCATGAGGAGATGACTTCAGGGGGCAAAGAGTTCTGTGCACAGCTAAAGGCAAAGCTTCCAGAAATGTATGGTGCTACCTCTACTACGGACATGATGAAGCTCACCCAGGGTCCTAATGAGGAAAGCGCCTGCTTCTGGCGCCGTCTCAAGCAGACGGCACTGGATGCGGATCTGGATGTTGGACCTGATGCTCCAACTGAAGGGGTAAAGGTGACCGCGACGCACATTCTGTTGCGGGCCAAATTTTTGGAAGGCATCGATACTAAAATTCGGGAAAGGCTGGTTCTGGCCCGACCCGAATATAATGAGATGTCTATCCCTGCTATCCTCTCCACTCTTGCAGCAATAGAGAGGGAAATGGATAGAAGAAAACAGGACAAGGCCAAAGTTCTTATGTCCCAGACCCCACACAAAAAACCAAGGGATCTGGGTCACAGGAAGGATAGGCCCCCACCCAGGTGCTTCCAGTGCCACCAAACGGGGCACATGAGGAGGAGCTGTCCCCAATTACCTAAAGGTCGGTGGCAGTTCATTCCTGATGAGTCCTCCGCCCCTGTGACCACCATGGTAAGTAACTCCTATGAATTCTCATAGGAAGTTGGCAAATCGGTGTCGGCCCAGATCCATCTTTTTCTAGAGGAATTAAAACATCCCCTCCCTTGCCTCACCGACACCAGTGCAGCAAGAACGGTCTTGCGAAAACAGGACATCCAAGGCAAGGTACCCCTCTAAGGGGAAAGCCCTCCTAACCCCTACTAACCTCACCATCAAATGATGCACTATTCTTAACCCAGCTTCTCTTCTTCCTGTGTTGGAAGATAAGAAGGGGGGGGAGGACAGCAACGACAGTGCTGAATTTTGCAACCCGACTAACGATACTAACACCTCTTCTGCTAACATGAGTTCTTTGTCCACTACTAATCTCTCTTCCAAAGGACATGACTGCATTTCTCTGATGGAACTGGAGTCAGCGGCGATCAGCCCAGTGAAGGAAGCGCCACTACCGGAAGCGAAAAATCTTTTTGTCGATGGTTCCAGGTACTACACCCAAGGTGGTAAGCCACACACTAGTTGTGGAAAAGGGCTCTTTGAATGCACATATGTCAGCTCAGGAAGCTGAGCTGTGGGCACTGGCCAGGGCATGTGAGTTGACGTGTGCCAACGCTAGTACCATGGCGAAGAAATACCTGTCTGAGGTTGTGTGCCGCTGGGGTCTACCTGAAACCATTGAGTCCGATAGGGGGTCACACTTCACTGGACAGATCTTTGCAGAGGTATGTAAAGCCTTTCACATCAACCAATGGCTACACACCCCGTATCACCCCGAGAGTAGCGGTAAGGTTGAACGTCTCAACAGAATCCTTAAAAACAGGATCTCCAAAATCATGGCCGATACCAAAAAACCTTGGCCTGAGTGTCTCCCCATTGCCCTCTATTCCATCCGGAATGCCCCTCGGCAACCACATGGGCTGTCACCCTACGATGTGTTGTTTGGGGGACCTCCCAAAACAGGGTTGTACATTCCTCAACAGTTGTCATCTTTGCATTCACAGCTTACAGGTTATGTGCAATCTCTGCAACGGGAGCTGCAGAAGATACACCACCGGGTTTGCAAATCACTCCCCGATCCAAATGCAATAACAGGTGTTCTTTCTATTGAGCCAGGTGATTGGGTCGTCCTAAAGAAACATCAAAGAACCGGACTCGAGCCACGGTTCACCGGACCATACCAAGTCCAGCTGATGACACCTACCTCACTCAAGCTCGAGGGACGAGACAACTGGGTGCACGCAAGCCACTGCAAGAAGCTTTTCAGCTACACCAGAGAATGAAGGGTGTCATTTTCCTTTTTCTTGTTGTTTGTATGTCTTACATGTGTGTGAACAAAGGAAAAGACGGCAGATACCCCAACCTTTTATTTAAAATGCATCTGCGTTTAGCCAGAACCGCCAACAAAACCAACTGTTGGGTATGCTCTAAGCCCCCACCCAGTCATCACATGTCCGCAATGGCCGCTGTTCATGCCCTATATGACATCCACGTCGGCATGAAAAAGCAAGGGACCCCTGGTCAGCCCCCACGTAGACATTTGTCGGTAGAACTCAATGACACATTTTTAGCAGGTAACATCAGTTTTAGCACCAATATTAGCTCTAGCTCCTGTAGGGCCCTCACCAGTCCATTATGAGTAACTGGACAGCTAGGCAGCCCTCAGGTGTGCTTTAACATCAGCTTTGGCACAGGTAACAAGTTTGTTGGGACTACCACCTGCGAGGGAGGTATAACTGTCAATCTGACTAACCAGACTTCCTTTCTGAGTAACCACACTGACCGACCAGACCACGTGTGTTGGAAGGACGGATGTGATGTGCAGACTGAGGGAGCAATCCCCCAGTCTGTGCAACTGTTGTTCAGTGCCAGAGGCCGAATGAAGAACTCCTCCTGCTCTGCTCTGACAGGTCCATACTATTTTCTGTGTGGTTCGGCAGCCTATTTGTTCAGCAGAACATTTCCCCAGAACACGAAAGGTTTGTGTGCCCTCATAAAGCTAGTCCCCGCATCCTATGTAGTGATGGATCATGAAGAGTTGATGGTCCACAAGAAGGTAAGGATGGCAGGGAGAGTACGCAGGGAGCTGTTCTCTGAGGGCAACCAAGCATGGGCTTGGTTCCCCTCATGGACAGGTTGGGGAATAGAACTTATGAAGCACCTTAACAATTTTTCTGTCATCGTGGATAGTATGTTTAATGAGACCGTAGAGGCTGTCAGAGAAATTGCCCAAGAACAACGGCAGATGGGAATTTTAGTGCTTCAGGAGAAGATGGCCCTTGATTACCTTTTAGCCGCCAAAGGGGGGTTCTGTGAGTTCATCTGAGAGGATTGTTGTACTTGGATAGAAGACACCGATGACAAGGTCCAGGCCCATATGGACAAAGTTAGTGAACTACAGGGAAAAGCTAGAGCTATATGCTGTGTGTCACAACGAATGTCGCATCGAATGCCGTGGTGGTATACACGCCGGTCTATAAGCGCAGATCTGCCATCTCATCCATTACCGAGCTGAGTACTGTAATACATACATTGTACATGTGCATGGCCCAATTGCAGCCTTCAGAGCTTTAATTAAGCCACACGAGAGACATATGAATAACACTCATATATGACACATTTAAAGTTCAACCTGTAAATACAAAATTTCCATGACACTGGCAATGACAAGCAGGCTGTGATAGTCTCTCCCCCTTCTGTGGGGTCTCTGGCAATAGCAGGCAGGCTATGATTGACTCTCCCCCTTCTGTGGGGTCTCTGGCAATGGCAGGCAGGCTATGATTGTCTCTCCCCCTTCTGTGGGGTCTCTGGCAATGGCAGGCAGTCTGTGATAGTCTATCCCTTTCTGTGGGGTGTCTGGGAATGACAGGCAGGCTGTGATAGTCTCTCCCCCTTTTGTAGGGTCTCTGGCAATAGCAGGCAGGCTATGATTGTCTCTCCCCCTTTTGTAGGGTCTCTGACAATGACAGGCAGGCTGTGATAGTCTCTCCCCCTTCTGAGGGGTTTATGCAATGACAGGAAGGCTGTGATGGTCTCTCCCCCTTCTGAGGGGTTTCTGGCAATGACAGGCAGGCTGTGATGGTCTCTCCCCTTCTGTAGGGTCTCTGACAATGACAGGCAGGCTGTGATAGTCTCTCCCCCTTCTGAGGGGTTTCTGGCAATGACAGGCAGGCTGTGATAGTCTCTCCCCTTCTGTAGGGTCTCTGACAATGACAGGCAGGCTGTGATAGTCTCTCCCCCTTCTGAGGGGTTTCTGGCAATGACAGGCAGGCTGTGATAGTCTCTCCCCCTTCTGTAGGGTCTCTGGCAATGACAGGCAGGCTGTGATAGTCTCTCCCCCTTCTGAGGCATTTCTGGCAATGACAGGCAGGCTGTGATAGTCTCTCCCCCTTCTGTGGGGTCTTTGGCAATGACAGGCAGGCTGTGATAGTCTCTCCCCTTCTGTGGGGTCTCCGGCAATAGCAGGCAGGCTGTGATGTCTCTCCCCCTTCTGTGGGGTCTCTGGCAATGACAGGCAGTCTGTGATAGTCTCTCCCCTTCTGAGGTGTCTCTGGCAATGACAGGCAGGCTATGATAGTCTCTCCCTCTTCTCTAGGGTCTCTGACAATGACAGGCAGGCTGTGATAGTCTCTCCCCTTCTGTGGGGTCTCTGGCAATGGCAGGCAGGCTTTGATAGTCTCTCCCCCTTCTGAGGGGTTTCTGGCAATGACAGGCAGGCTGTGATAGTCTCTCCCTCTTCTCTAGGGTATCTGACAATGACAGGCAGGCTGTGATAGTCTCTCCCCTTCTGTGGGGTCTCTGGCAATAGCAGGCAGGCTGTCTCTCCCCTCCTGTGGGGTCTCTGTGAGGCTGAGGGGTGGGCTGGCAAAGTCTAGTAACAAAGGTCCCTCCATAGCTGGGGATCCTTTGATGACTGCACAACGGAATGCGCCCGGCACCAGCCTCTTAAACTCGTGTGGGACGCTTCCCGGCCGCCTTGGCAACAGGGGCCGGTGCTGGCGTGCCTCATTGCCCGGCAATGAGGCATGCCCCCTGGGCAGGGGTTGTGCTCTCATGAGCGTGACCTTTGTTCCATGTCATCTGCGTGCGCGGGAATTTTGTGTGCCCGTTCTGCGGATGTCAGGGCTGAGATGGTGTCAGCTAGATGCTGGAGCCAGGGCCATCCCTGTGGGAGGTTCACACCTCTCCATGGAGAGGTGTGAATCTCGCCACCTCTCCACTGCCAGAGAGGAAGAGACAGGATGGGGTGGTGGAAGTCTCACCTCTCATCCCAGGGCTGCAGGATGAGAGGGGGAGGGGTGAACACTAGACCCCAGGGATGAATCAGGCTGGTAGCAGGGACATCCTGGGGGCAGGGATGATGTCTGCCTCGATGAAAGGCAATTTGGGAGGTGTGCGGCGAGTTGGCAGGGCAGCTGGCCGGGAGGGAGGGGGGCCCACAGTAATTGAGTTAGGCCATTTGGCTGAGTGACACAGAGGACAATTGGAACTATACAGAGCAGGATGCTGAGGTCATGTGATACAAGGCATTAATGGCATTAATAAGGGGATTAGTAATTGGCAGGCCCCTATACCACGACACACCGACTTATGTCTGTTCTCACTAGTACTTTTCTTTTCTATCCGAGTTTTCACTTCAATCCGAGAAATAATGTGAAATCTGAGAGCCATATGAAGACTTTGGGCCGTTCTATTGTCTGTTCATATGTCTGTGTGTACATCACACCGAAAAGAGGAACATTTACAGGACAAAGAGGGACAGAGAAATATGGTGTCACACAAGGGAGAGTGATGGGAGATATGATCAAATACAATCTCTTACCTCCTCAGCTCACACTTCCAGCAAAGTCTCCTCTATAATTCCTCCCACATGGAGCTTCCTGTCTGTGCCTGACCTCACTTCCTGTCTTTGCCCAACATCACTTCCTGTCTGTCCCCGACATCACTTCCCGTCTTTGCCCGACATCACTTCCCGTCTGTGCCCGACATCACTTTCTGTCTGTGCCCGACATCACTTCCTATCTGTGCCTGACATCACTTCCCGTCTTTGCCCGACATCACTTCCCATCTGTGCCCGACATCACTTCCTGTCTGTGCCTGACATCCCCTCCTGTCTTCCATATAGACTTCCTGTCTCTGTATATGTGTGATCACCACCACCAGCCCAAGAAATGTCACAAGAAAATGAAACCAAACTGTACGATGACAGCAAGATTTATTACCTACTTCAGCTCCGGAACGTTTTACTCCCTTTATGACCGAAGTATTTTTTGCCATTCAACACTGGCAATTGTGAGGTCATGCAACACTGCACACAAATTAAATTGATATCATTTTGCACACAAATAGAGCTTTCTTTGGTGGTATTTGATCAGCACTGGGATTTATTTTTTAATACAAATTATATTTTTCATGGAATCCTTTTGCTTGGTTGACCTATATTAGTTTATAGGTCCATACTATGAGGTGAGCGGCCATCCTTATCCATAGGTGGAGGTGCAGATTTCACGGGGGAGCACTGCAGTCTTTCTGGAGCACATTCTATATCAAACACCTTTATTCTAGCACAATATTTGATTGAACTGTTCCAATTATAAGGACTTTTATTGTATATTTTATATGTATATATGTACATGAATATGGCGTGTATGAGATAGAGCAACACTGATTTTCAGATTGGATTAAATGATATCTTCTACTTTGTTATAAAACATATCCCATAAAATCAGATTTCTTCATACATGTAGTACAATGTGTATTCTGCTCCGTGTCTTTGGTAGAAGCATAGCTGAATCCGTGGATATTGATTGGTCTGTGTGAAGTTATGGCGTCTACAAACTATGGGATATAGAATGGAATTTATGCAGCTTTTACGTCGCTGTTACTTTCTGACTGCCGATCACATTTCTTGAGGCACTAAAATGCCCGGACCTTACAAACATCCCCACATGTCCCCTTTATGGGAAGGATACATCCCAAGGTATGTGCTGAGAGGCATGTTGTGTCCATGGAACATTTACAGTGTTTGCCATAAGTTATTGGAAAATGAAAAACAAAATGTAATTTAATGAGCTTTTTCTGGCACACGCCTTGGGAATATGTGGAATTACACCCCAAAACACATTCTGCTACTTCTCCCCAGTATGAGGACACCCCAAGTGAGCGACTTTCTGGCAGCCTTGCCACATGCAGCTCCCAAAATCCAATGACCACCATAAGGAGGCTTAGGCAACCATGTAGTGTAGACTTTGACAGGCTGCAGGCAGCAGGGCTGGACGCTGTACCTGTGCCTACCAGGTGTATTATAATGCCAGCATTGCACCCACAGGGGCCGGACCCCCCATGTACAAGGGGCCTAAGAGATACCATCAGCTTGTGTACCATTCCACCAGACTCCTAGAACTGGAAGAGGACATTTTTGGGGGGATCTGTTGTAGAAGAACCCAGACCACAGTATTGTGCTGTGAAAATATCACCCAACTTTATTCATCATATACATGTGATACTTTAACAACAGAAGGAAAGAGATAGATTGTTTACATTTCAAGGATCTATTTATACCATTTATATCATCTATGCTAAGAAACTGATTAACATATGACACACCCCTCATTAATACCAGCCCCGTCCACTTATGTAACCCTACAAGGTGAGAGGACCTGAAGGAGAACAAGACCATGACCACCAGGACCATCGCCTGACTAAAGCCATGCTCACATTTCTTTCTAATGCTGCTTCTATGGTCTACTCAGATACAGATTTGGCAGATGTACATTCGTGTCTTCAAGGAGCTGATCAAACATGATCTGTGCTTGACCATCTTTTTTGGGGTCCAGAGGTGACATTAGGGGTCTGATAGACCTCTTGTGTTTCTTTAAAGAGGATCTGTGACCAGCAATATGTTATCACATGCGAGGCTATTAACCCCCTATATGGCAATAATAAAGTTCAGAGAAAGAAAAGTGTAAAGTAACACACTGTAAATGAAAAAACACACAAAACACATTTTAAAGCCCCCAGTTCCCGTATACATGAGCAATTGCAAGGGTTGGGTGCGGTTATGTAGGAAAACATCAATCACACTACACATTGTACATATCTCTGCACACACCAGAGGGAGAGGAATAACTCTAGGGCCATCATTCATGGTTCACTATATAAACTGATGACCTGTAAAGGCTTTGAAAGCGTCACCTATGGACAATTTCTGGTACTGAAGTTTGTCACCATTTCACAAGCACATGACATTTTTAAAGTTTGCATGTTTGGTATCTATATACTTGATGCCAACCTCATCTTACATATTTCATCAAATTGGGTCATATATTGTGTTTGTCTGCACTGGAATTATCGGTATTGAGGTTTTTTTTACTGAAAATATGCATTTCATAGACAGCTGTGCTAATATTGTGTGATAAAAACCACCACCATTTTATTCTCCAGGGTCTCTGCTTTCAGAAAATAAGAAAAAGTTTTTGGGGTTTTAAATAATCTTCTGGCCTAACAATGTGAATGTAATCATGTGCATAAACAAGCAAAATTAACTGGCAGCAAAACACACAACAGCAACAATGTATACAATTATCATCAAATCTATAGTAGCAACTAATGGCCTAAGAAGCAAAGCCACCATATTACTCAACCAAGTTCCAGCTAAACCCATCCAAGAAAATGGATCCCACTTCCCCCCACCCAGGTGACTGTTGGAACTCCTTTACCTTGTGTAGATATCTCCTTCTGAGATCCTCATGATCTAATATAAATGTACAACACTCTCTGACACCAGTTTGTAGACTCTGCATTGATCTTCTGAGAGATAGTCAGCCGCCATGCAGTTCTGTGACACCACCTTAGGTGATGGAGCCACTTCTGCTGTCAGCTCTGCTATACCATCAATGGTGTCATTGGTTATCTGATCCATGACTCCAGTACACCGGTTCATCTTACTCATCTTAGATTACTTAGATTCCCATCCCGTCTATGAAGGGCTCACTGCATAAAACATCTCCACTCCAGAGAAAATGTTTCTTCTCACTGGAAGGCCAGGGGAGTATTGGGAGAAATTGAGGCTTTCCCTTACAGATATGGGGGAGGGGCAACATGACCTAAAGTACAGCTATGGGTGGAATAGAAGGGAAGCCATTTTAGGGTGCTCCTTCCACACAAGAAGCAATGCATCTGGAAGGACTAGGAATCCATTGGACCAATGGGGATTAAACATTCTGCAATACATTGAGACAACATGAAATGTTACTGGCCTGTGATTGGCTCTCCTATTGTTAGTGAAGTGAGACTCCCCTTGTCGGTGTCATTAATGGAAAGAAACCATGTGAAATGTTTCCCCCCAAATCCAAAAAGGTGACCCTCTTGGGTAGGTAGCCATCCTACTATTCCTGATATGAGTTTGTAGTCCCTGCTACTACAGGAAACATGCGGGCGATCATTTACACCTTTTACAGGAGGACAGTAAATATCAGAACACAATTCAAACATCAGACCAACAGCAGGAAGTCTGCTAACTGAATGTGTAATGCAATCTGTCATTAGCATTCCCAGAGTTCCCTCTGCAACATAGTTGTATCAGCTGTTGGTCCTGTCTGTACATCTGTTATTTTCCCACCTTCTGTAACAGGGTGACAACCCTGATCATTCTGCAGGAACATTACACAGCAGTGTTGTCACCCTGTACAGGGAAGTCTTAGATAGATTATAAGTAAGACACACAACAAGTAAAGCCCAACTTCAGCTAACGCTTCTGCAGCAGTTACAGCAACAGGTTCTCTATAAGGTCCAACCCCCCATATGAATGACAACTGACAGTTGTGAGCACCTCCAGCAGTGTTATAGGATTTGCCCCGACCCCTCCAACTGCCATTTTTCCCAAAAGACTTAGTCTTCTACAGGAAGTACAAAAAAAAAAACAATCTACTGCGAGGTACAACAAAAAAAAAAATACAATAGGAGAATCAGAAAAGCAAAACCTGCTCTGCTAATGACAGATTTCATTATTAATGTCATTATTGATTTTGCCCATAGTTACACTTTGGTGCCAACGTTGTAATATTTCCAGGGAGAAGAAGTTTTCTTTACAAACTTTACACCAAAAAGAGATGTGTGCACTCAGAGTGATTATTGTGAACCCCAATCAGAGGAATGTCAGTCCCCCGGGAGAAGTGGTAGGAATATGACCGCACACTCAGCACTTTGTAAGTTCAGATCTCTGGCAGTTGTATTGTGTGATTAGTCTATGGAGAGGAGTAATAGCTGGAAAGAGAAAACATGGAACAAGGATTTCTGATCTTCACCTGATGGAATCCCATTTGGCAGAACCACATGGAACACAAGTGGCCAGCTGGGCTTACGTTTTACTGCTGAATACATCCCCTAAATCAGCAGTAACTCAGTACTGGAAGGCCTGCATCAGCTTGGGATGTTGTTTTCTCACTGAACAGAGACTTCTTTCTAGCTGGTGTCACAGCTGCAGACCTGCCTGAAAGGTTGTCACCCATGAGATGACATCCTACAACCTCACAAACACCCCCTTTCCTCTCTGTGATCACAATCTCATCACCTTCAGTCTCCTCATCTTCAAACACCTATCCCTCCAATCAGCAATCACCTGCAGAAACCTTCACAACTTGAACCCTTCTCCCTTCCACTCTGCAACTGACCAACTCTATGACGGAATCTCTCCCCTGTCCTGCCCTGACCTGGCCACTGCTGTCTACAACAGTTCACTTTCATCCACATTAGACTCACTTGATCCTCTAACAACACGAAGCATCAGGCCCCGACCATTACAACCTTGGCAGACTGACAACTCCAGAAATCTTAAACAACATAGTCGTGTGCTGGAGCGAATGTGGCGTAAAACCAAATCTCACCAAGCATTCACCCGATATAAATCTGCTTTCTTCACATACAATTCCCCCCTCCATGCTGCCAAACAAGCCTACTTTGTCACTCTCATCAATACCTTGTCATCAAGTCCTTGTTGTCTCTTCTCTACTTCTAACTCTCAACTTTCTCCACCTCCACCCAGTACCTCACTCACTGCTCACGAGATTGCAAATCATTTCAAAAACAAGATTGATGCAATTCGTAGGGGCATCTCCACTGCACATACATCCATCCCAGTTAGCATACCCTATACTAAATCTCCCTCAACACTTTCCTCTTTTGACCTTGCTACCACTGAAGAGGTCATTAAGGTTTCTCAGAAGCCCGTCTCACTACCTGCCCCCTGGATCCTGTCCCCTCACAACTACTACGGTCATCCTCTTCTTCCATCCTATGCTCCCTCACATCTTCAATCTTTCCCTCTCTACTGGTGCCTTCCCCTCCCCTCTAAAGCACGCGCACATCACACCCATACTTAAAAAGCCCTCCCTGGACCCCACCAACCTGAACAACTTAAGACCCATCTCCCTGCTGCCATTTACCTCTAAACTCCTAGAACGCTTAGTCTACAATCGCCTGAGCTCCTACCTCACCGACAACAACCTTCTTGACCCTTTACAGTCTGGCTTTCGCTCACTACACTCCACTGACACTGCCCTACTAAAACTCACTAATGATCTACTAACTGCTAAAACCAATGGCCACTGCTTTGTACTCATCCCAACCAATGGTCACTGCTCCGTACTCATCCCAACCAATGGTCACTGCTCCGTACTCATCCCAACCAATGGCCACTGCTCCGTACTCATCCCAACCAATGGCCACTGCTCCGTACTCATCCCAACCAATGGCCACTGCTCCGCACTCATCCCAACCAATGGCCACTGCTCCGCACTCATCCCAACCAATGGCCACTGCTCCGCACTCATCCCAACCAATGGCCACTACTCAGTACTCATCCCAACCAATGGCCACTACTCCGTACTCATCCCAACCAATGGCCACTACTCAGTACTCATCCCAACCAATGGCCACTACTCTGTACTCATCCCAACCAATGGCCACTACTCAGTACTCATCCCAACCAATGGCCACTACTCAGTACTCTTACTGCTTGACCTCTCTGCAGCTTTTGATACAGTTGACTATCCCCTCCTCAAAAAAAAAAAACAACTCTTTTTGCCTCCAAGACTCTGCTCTCTCCTGGTTCTCCTCCTACCTATCGCAGCGCTCCATCAGCATTACCTATAACTCTGCCTCCTCCTCTCTACTCCCTCTTTCTGTAGCGGGTCCCTCAAGGTTCCGTCCTTGGACCCCTACTCTTCTCCATCTACTCCTCCTCCCTTTGTCACTGAATAAACTCCCATGGCTTTAAGTACCACCTCTATGCTAATGACACACAAATCTATCTACCCCTCACCTCACCCCTTCAATCTCCTCCTCACCTCGCCCCTTCAGTCTTCTCTCGCTTTACTAACTTACTAAGCGACATATTGGCATGGATGTCACTCCACTTCCTCAAACTCAATCTTTCCAAAACTGAACTCTTAGTATTCCCTCCAGCCTGTGCCCCCTCCCCCGACTTCTCCATCAAGATCAATAACAAAATCATCAGTTCCTCCCCTCATGCCAGGGTACTTGGTGTAATTCTAGACTCCCATCTGTCTTTTCATTCCCAAATCCAATCACTGTCCAAATCTTGTAGACTTCTCCTCCACAACAGCTCCAAGATATGGCCGTTCTTAAGCTTGGAAACCACTAAGCAACTTATTCACTCCCTTGTTATATCTCTCCTCATTGGCCGACCACATTGCAGGCTATCCCCTCTTCAGTCTATCATGAATGCTTCTGCCAGACTCATCCACCTTACTAACCATTCTGTATCAGCCACCCCTCGCTGCCAATCCCTCCACTGGCCTCCATTCAGTGTCCTCCACCCCCCTCTGCCAATCCCTCCACTGGCTTCCCATTGCCCAACGGAGAAAATTCAAAACATTAACAATAACATATAAAGTAATTTATAACTCTGCCCCAAATTACATCACCAATGGAATCTTCTACTCTTCCAACCAGTCCATCCCCCAGTTACTACCTTCTGTACCACTAGCCCCTCCCTCCTAGACTGTAAGCTCCGAGGAGAAGGATCCTCCTATTCCGCTTGTATTTAACTGTATTGTTGCTGTATTGTCTCCCGTTATATTGTAAAGCGTTGAGCAAACTGTTGGCGCTATATAAATCCTGTATAATAATAATAATGAGAGGAGATGAAATGTGGAAAGAAGGCATTGATAATGGGAGAGGAGATGGAACATGTAATGGGAGGATTGGACAAGGTGGGCTTAGCTGGAGACCTCAAGCCTGGCTGATGATGTATCAATAGTCAGAAGAACCTGGAATGGACTCTCCCACTGAGGCTTCAGAGACTTGGTAAGATAATAGACCCCATCCTAGTCTCTGGTACTGAGGCAGTGTTGGTCATGTATTACCTCAGGATCCAGAAATGAAGAAAATGCTTGGAAACACAACTCAGTTGGTATATCATGAAAATGCGTTACATGTTCATTCAAAGCTCCATAAAAAAGATAAGGATGAGAATCATGAGGGAATCTGTTCAGTTATTGATACTTATCTTAAAAAAGATTGTCAAAGATAAAATATTCAAATCCCTTCTAGTTGTGTATTGATGGACATAAGCACTAAACTCAGTTCATTCGATTACATTCCAGTTTGCTCAGATTTTAGTTTGTTTCTTTTAAGGTAACATTTTATCTTATCCCTTCTTCTCTAGCTTGTGGGATGACATTGGGGATGTGAAACTAACTTGTGACACCTGAAACTTATTTAATATCTCTTTTCTTCCAGAATTTAATCAATGCTGAAATTTGTGAATCCTCCGGTGATAGATTAGACCGGCATTAACTGTAAAAGTTTTGTCACATGGAGAGCATTAAAAGGACTTCTCTCCAGTGTGAATCCTCTGGTGTCTGATAAGATGTGACTTATGAGTAAAAGCTTTATCACATTTAGAACACTGATATGGCTTCTCTCCAGTGTGAATCCTCTGGTGTGTGATAAGATGTGATTTCTGAGTAAAAGCTTTATCACATTCAGAACACTGATATAGCTCTCCAGTGTGAATCCTCTGGTGTCTGATAAAACTTGACTTCTGAGTAAAAGCTTTATCACACTCAGAACACTGATATATCTCTCCAGTGTGAACCCTCTGGTGTGTGATAAGACTTGACTTCTGAGTAAAAGCTTTATCACATTCAGAACACTGATATGACTTCTCTCCAGTGTGAATCCTCCGGTGTGTGATAAGATTTGACTTCTGTGTAAAAGCTTTATCACATTCAGAACACTGATATGACTTCTCTCCAGTGTGAATCCTCTGGTGTGTGATAAGATGTGACTTCACTGTAAAAGCTTTATCACATTCAGAACACTGATATGGCTTCTCTCCAGTGTGAACTCTTTGGTGTACCATAAGGTCTCTCTTGCGTGTAAAAGTTTTGTCACATTTAGAACAATGATATGGCTTCTCTCCCTTGTGAACCTTCTGGTGTGTGATATATTTTCTCTCCATTGTAAAATCTCCAAACAAGAAGTAGTATGAAATGACTCCTCTTATGTATATGTGGTTTGGACTTTAGTGTAAAGCCATTGTCACTTCCAAAACACTGAAATTCCTTTTCTCCTGTTGTCATCTGAGGCTGGATCAATGTGGAAGAGGATCCAAACCATGACTTTTAGAACACAGATATGACTTGTATCCCGTGTAAATCCTCCAGTGAGCTGCAATAAAGACTTTCAGTCAATTAAGACACCCATATGTCTTGTTTTCCATGTGAGCTGTATTCATGAAGACCAACATGACCGAAAACTTGGTTCATCAATCCACCTGTACCAAAAAAAAAAAAAGTTAAAATTCTATATAAAGGGCTACATAAAGTTGCTTTCTATTTTTAATGTTCATTACTAAATATATCTTATGAATAGAAAGAATATGTACAGCATTATCTACAGTATTTTTTTTAATCAAATAGATTTTATTAAGAAAGTTTCTAAGTGCGCACAGTATTCCCAACATTCAGCCCAGACAATGGAGTCATACATTCTCACGTATAGGCGGTTGTGGCACTGTTACAGATCATACAGAACAATAACTTGCTTTGTCTATGGTGTCACTTTTACAGGATCATACCCCAAGTATGGGTCCCCCATGTAGTTACCATTCAGTAGGATACAACTGGCTCGTTTTCCTTCTATGGGGCTAAAAAAGCTAAAATTTTAAAAACCTATGATGTTAATGTGGAGTTCACCTGCTCAATCCACTGTTGTCTGCTGGGAGTTTGAGATGATAGCCAAGATCGGGATATTTTTTATGGTCAAGCAGCCTCACTATTGCTATATGACTTGTAATAGGAGGAGGTGTAAATAATTCCTCCTCTATTGAGACCAAGAGGCACACCCGAGGAATATTGAACACCAACGTTATAATACTGGTCACATTGTTCCACTTGTTGACTAATTTTGGACATCTCCAAAACATGTATCAAATCCCCGACATCACCACTACAATTGGGGTCATAAGGGGAAATCCCTCCTGTCCTAGCTGAACAATTGAGCTGGAGTCCAGAAAGCTCTATGCAAAAGAAATGACTGAGTTTCTGTGAAGAGGACAGAGAGATGAGAGGTATGGAGGTCACAATCACCTCCCACCACTCTCTATTATTTTCTCTGTTTCCCATTTCTTTCTAATAGGTCTTCGGCAAGAGTCAAAAGACTGGAATAAATAGATGAGAGATCATGCCTTTCCCACTGGTGCCATCTGAAGCCCATTAACAAGTGTAAGAGTGATGTGAAATCTGTATCTGATGGAAGTAACAATCAACGGATGGGATCTAATGTGTCTACTAAGTCCCACCTGGTAAGATGTTGAAGTTGGGCAGCTATAATATAAAGTCTAGCATTTGGTATTGCTAGGCCTCCTTGGTCTTCACCATACTGTAGAGTAGTGAGTTTGATTCTAGCTGCTTCTTCTAAATTGTCATGGAAATTTTGTATTTACAGGTTGAACTTTAAATGTGTCATATATTAGTGTTATTCATATGTCTCTCGTGTGGCTTAATTAAAGCTCTGAAGGCTGCAATTGAACCATGCGCATGTACAATGTATGTATTACAGTACTCAGCTCGGTAACGGATGAGATGGCAGATCTGCGCTTATAGACCGGCGTGTATACCACCACGGCATTCGATGCGAATGCCGCCAGCGGTAGGCTGCGGGCCTGTATCCACATATCAACAGAATAGTACCATATGGACTCCGTACCGCAAGGCGCCAAGCAGTGCAAACTCCGTGTGTAGGCTCATGTAAATCTTACAAGCCATTACCGACCTGAAACTGTATCTGGATGGATGTGTTTTAATAAAGATCTTATCGGCCCATTCAGATACAGACTGGCACTGTTTAATCTAGGGGATGCTTGTACAGAGAATTTACATACCACTAGGAGCTAATAGGATGGGAAGTTTGCTCTCCTCAGAGAGTTCATGGGGGGGAGGGGAGGATTGGTGTAAAGGGGGAAGGTTGCTTCCCTCAGAGAGCTCATGGAGGGAGGGGAGGACTGGTGATAGATAAGAGGAAAGGCTACGCTCCAATTGGAATGTACATCCTGTGTATAGGCACTCCCCATGCATTGTTCTGTGGGAGGGGATTGACCTGACTCATGTGGGGGGCGTGTGTGTTGTGTGTGTGTGTAATAAAACCGGGGGCTGAGTCTGAAGCCAGCCTCTATGTGAATTCCAACAGCAACCTGAGAGTGTCATGTGATCATTCCTAGGTACCTGGAGCTCCATTTCCCCACATCTCAAGATAGCTAACCCAGTTGGAGGCGCAGGAATCGTGGAGCTAAGCTGCAGTCACAGTAAGCGAAGTTCGCACAGCTTTATGGGGGATTTCTGCGCATCCAACCGTGGGTACTCACGGTAAGGAAAAATTTGTGAATTTCCAAGACAAAATGAGCTCCCCAAACTGGGAGTCTATACTGGAGAACCACTTACGAGGTGTCCACATGGGAGAATTGTGGAGTATATAGAGGAATTGTGGGGTCCATATCTTCTCTTGTTCATAGATTTTATTGGAAAGAGATAATAGTTTTACAAGGAGCTCATAACAATGTGATTGCAGGACTCACCAACAGTAAGTCAGAAGGGGTACAACCCTTAGAGGTAACGTACAGGTTGTAATTTGTACAGTACAAATAAAATCTTCATACATTAAAGTGGAGTTCCAGTGAAAATAAAAAAAAATAAAAGTCAGCGGCTACAAAAACTGTAGCTGCTTACTTTTAAAAGACGGGCACTTACCTGTCCCTCGATCTCGTGGTGTCCTCCCAAAAGCCCGTTTCACCGGCCACCCTGTGTTTCCAGTGTGGCATCATCAGTGTGGGCACCCAGCTGTGACAGTTTGCGGCTTCACATCCGGGTGCCCACTGAGCATGCGCGAGTATCTCTGTGCTTTGTGAATGGTCCCGTAGTCTTCTAGGACCTTTCATGTGTCCCAGAAGACTACAGGGAGGGAGGGGGGAGGACAACTTCCACTTCTGATCACCTAGGTGATTGCAGCAGAAGTGGGAGCGGATACCTGTCAATTTCGGTTACTACGGTGTTGGGCCTATTTATCGCATACCAGGGATCATGGATCAGTTTGAATACATCAGAATACTTGAAGAGGTCATGCTGCCTTATGCTGAAGAGGAAATGCCCTTGAAATGGGTGTTCCAACAAGACAACGACCCCAAACACACCAGTAAACGTGCAACCTCTTGGTTCCAGACCAACAAGATGGACGTTATGGAGTGGTCAGCCCAATCCCCGGATCTTCATCCAATAGAAAACTTGTGGGGTGACATCAAAAATGCAGTTTCTGAGGCCAAACCAAGAAATAGAGAAGAACTGTGGAATGTGGTCCAATCATCCTGGGCTGGAATACCTGATCACAGGGGCCAGAAGTTGGGTGACTCCATGCAACACAGATGTACAGCAGTTCTCAGAAACAGTGCGACTACAACCAAATATTCATGAAGTCATTCAAAGGAAAGCAAAATCTTCAAACACTTCTCAGTTTATATATTTTTTTAGAGGAACAACACAAATTTGATGTATTTTCTTCATGTTGTGATTTGGAATAGAATGTGTCGTGTTCCCAATGCATTTGTGTGGATGGAAATAAAAGCTATTAGAAGGATTTTCAGCTTTAGTCACTTTTTCCAACACACTGCTATTATTTTGAACACAACTGTATATGGTATGAAGTGTAAGGTGGTGGAGCTGGTAGCTGTGTATATAAAGGTGGAAATCAAACCTCTGACATGGGGGTCACATTTACATATGTTATGTGACAGTAGGCAGGTGAAATCACCTGGTTGTGTCCTGGATGGACGATACATTTGTCCAAGGTTTAGACTATATGGGGATTTGTTCCACTAGGGGGGGAAGTGCTGAGTCCTTCAGCACTGAGGTAATGAGCCCAGCTGAAGATAGTGGGCTCATTAAGGCCTTCATAAAACTCCCCAGCCTGCTTAGGGAGTTGCTCCAACCTGGAACCAGATCTGTGCCTGAACTGACTGGGGAGCAACATACTATCTGTGTGCAATGAGACAAAAGCCTGTGTGGCTAAGCCTCCAACTAACAGGGGCTAGGTATAGCATCAGGCTATACCTGGTGGATAGCTAGGGAAGCTATGTTGTACAGTAAGTATCCAAGTTGGCCAGGATTTGATGTTTCTTTTTTTTTTTTTTACGTTTTTCTGTAAATATTGTAAATAAACTGCACCTTTTTGTTTTTTTCACCTCCATTGTTGTGCTGTGCCTGTGTTTTGTGTTGTGCACCCATCCAGGGGGTCACACACACCCACTGCTGAGCGAACCCCGTTACAGTGTTCAAACCTGGTCATGTCTAGGAGGGAGGGGGTTGGTGTGTAAGTGGGAGGAACAAAAGTGATTGATCTGAAGATATCTAAAAAGTTCAGGTCTAGATATTTTGTGGGAGTCACATAGGGTTTGGAAGGGTATAAAGGAGTCTGGTGCTGTGAAATTGTAAGTTTGAACTAGACTAGCTCTAGGACAAGCATGAAAAGAAGATGGAGGCATCCATGCCGGATAAAAGCCTGGATTGAGGAGGTATGCCATGAGTGGGTTATGGGGTGACTGTAAGGTGTATCAGAACTTTAGACTGTCCCAGATAGATGGGTAGTGTGACGGAGCGTAGGCAGGACAGAACACACAGAGTAGATGGCAAACGCACAAAGCTTTATTGAGACAAACAGACGGCAGTCACCGAATAGGGGAGTTCGCAGGGAGGGTGAATACGCCAGTCCAGGATGACACGGAAGGACCAACACACTTAAAGTCCAGCACCGAGAGCCAAGGAAGAGTCTCTGTAGCAAGTAAAGTCTCCCCCAGCTCTGGGAGAAGGGGGGTCCTAGGCAGCCTTGGGTCTCTGCCAAGCCTGGCCACAAAAGGTCCCGGCCACAGCTCTTGGGCTCCTTCCGTCAGCTACCCAGCAGTGAATACCTTGGGAGCGCTGCATGAGCTTATTAAAACTGGTCGGACCCCCCTAGTCACCTAGGCAAACGGGGGGGCCAGAGCTAGGGTGGCTCAAGCTTGCCTTAGGAATTAGTTTCATATTTGCAGGAGGGGGGGATGAGGGGCATGGATGAGAGATGGCAGAGAGAGAGAAGGGACAGAGAAGGGGCTGAGAGGGGGGGCAGCTGTGACAGGTAGTGTTGAGTAATTAGGTCTTGCAGTGAGCGATGGTCTCTGGAGTGTAGCCATAGTAAATTGGCAACTGATATGATATTTAGGGAGTTGAGCAAGGTGTGCAGCTTGGAAATATTTTGCAAAGTTCGGAAGCCCCAGACCACTCTAAGTTTCGGTAAGGTACGGATGGACCTGGGTAGATGCAGTTTAATAGTGCCCCATACATAAGTGGTGCCGCGACACTAATATGCAGAGGAAACAAAAAGGTATATATATGGGTAGGACCCAATAAAGGTATAATATTTTGGGCAGAATTGTCATTTTTTACAACTGTGATACAACCCATCCATGAGAGGGGTAGTCTGGACCAGGATGTCATAAGATTAGTAAGGTGTGTTAACATAGGAGGGTAGTTAGCAGAATATAGAATATTGAGGTCTGCCATCAGCTTGGGTCCTAAATCAGGAATATATTGACTGGACCAAGAGAAGGGTGGAGGACGTTGTAGTTGTGACACAGTTAAGGAGGGTAGAGAGATATTAAGAGCTGTAGACTTTTTGGGATTCGCAACCAGGTCCAAAATCACTGCAAATTGGTCAACGCATTGGAGAAGGTTGGGTGCTGAGATCAAAGGAGAAGATTTGAAGAGGAGATTGTCATCAGAGAAAAAGCATAACTTATGATGATGACCACCAAGTTCTAATCCTTTAATATTTGTGTTAGTTCTTATCAGCTGTGCTAAAGGTTCATTCGCTAGAAAAGGAGGGGGGGGGAGGGGCAGCCTTGCCTCATTCCACTTTGTATAGAAAAAAAGTCTGACTTGTTACCCACGTACCTCAAGTAAGCCCTTGGGGAGGTGTAAAGGGGCGATATCCATTGGAGTCAAAGGCTTTTTTTATGTCTAAGGAAAGGAAACAGCCGGGTATGCGGCGTATGCAAGCTGCATGTTCTAGCAAAATCACTCTGTGGTCTCGGCTTGGCAGAGGGGGGTTAAAACCCATCTGATCCTTGTGTATCAAGGTGCCTATGAGAGTTCAGCCATGCAGATAGGATTTTTCTAGGATTTTATCATCCAAGTTAAGAAGGGAGATTGGTGTGTAATGAAGTCATGTGGTGTGATCTGATTGGGGTTCAGGTAGCATAGAAATGACTGCTGTTAGGGAGTCTGAGCAGAAAGAATAACCTTTGAGTAAGGCATTAAATGCATTAACCAATAAAGGTGGAAGGAGGTTAGTAAATATTTGGAATATAGGACTGTAAGCTGTCTGGGCCAGGCCGCTTATTAGACTTTAGGGACTTGATGGAGTTCGGGACCTCAAGTTCTGTAATAGGTGTTTCCAGGGAAGAACATTGAGAAGCTGAGAGTGTTGGTAGAGATAGGCTTGAGAAAAGTTCAGTGGCCTGCGATTCATCATAGGAGCCGGTCTCAGAGTATAATTCTGCTAGAGGTTTGTGGAAGACCTGTAATATTTTATTAGGATGGCTGGTGTGTGAAGTTTTTGTAATCTTTAAATAGACAAGTCTGTGTGTGTGGTCTGAGGTTCGCAGTCCCAGGGCTAGAAAAGTGTCAGGTTTGTTTGCTTTCATATAATGTTCATGTCTGGATTGGCGTAGAACTTTTTCATCTGATTCTGTCAAGAAAACATCTATTTCTAGCCTTGTCTTGTCCAGGACAATCTATGAGAAGGTGAGGGGTCTGATTGGAAGGCTTTGTTGGCCTGATGAAATGAGGTTTCTAAGCGGTGATGGATTGCTCGCTGTCCTTTCTTGAGATGTGAGGCTTGGCTGATACAGGCTCCCCTAATTACAGATTTATGGGCTTCCCAAAAGGTCAGGAGAGAGATGTCATCAGTTGTGTTATGTGTCAGGTATTCTTTGATGGCTAGTTCAATGTCCAGTCTGTGGGATGGGTGGGCCATTTAGACTCCATGTAGTGCTAGTTTGTTGGGGTACTAAGGAGGAGAGGGTGAAGAGGACAGCTTTGTGACCAGTTCAGGGGTAAGGTATGATGGTTCAGGATAGGAGGGCTGGGGACATACCTCTAGTCAGAAATATATGGTCAATGTGGGAGAAAGTTTTATGTGGATATGAGTAGTATGTATAGTGTCTTCTAGCTGGGTTAGCTTCTTGCCATGTGTCTATGAGAGAGTGTTGTTGGAGTTGTCGCTGGAAGGAGGATGTGGATGGATAAGAGGTTATGGGGGATTTGTATAGAAAGAGATAAACTAGCTGGCTGAAATTGCCACATAGGGAATCTATTACTTGTAGCAAATGGGAGTTAAGACTGCAATTGGGACATAGTATGAAGCTATAGTGACCTCTGAGTCAAGGTGACCCACTAGAAAATATAACGGCTCTCTGGGTCCCAGATCCCTGCCTTGGGTGTAAAGGGAGTAGAGCAGTGGAAAGCTTTGAGTACACCTGTGTGTTTAGTTGCGGCAGAAGCCATATAAACCTGTGGGTAGGAAGAGCGGAGATATTTCTGCATATGGCTGGCAGTGAAATGAGTCTCCTGCAGGCACACCACATGTGCTTTGGCATGGGCAAAGGTTTGAAGGCCTTAATTTTTTTATTCCCCGAACATTCAGGGTAAGTATATTTATTGGAGCCATGATAAAGGACAGATGCAAAGCTGATTGTAGGTGTTGCATCATGGCGACATCATCACCCCTGGGACAGGAATAAGAGAAAGAAAGGAGGAGAGAAGTGGGGGAAGCAAGGTTAGTAAAGAGAGAAATGTCTGACAAAACAGGTCAGGAGGCCAAAAGGCCATGATGTGAAAACAGGTAGGTTGTCCATCTGTCTATGTCACTGGGATATAAATGGATGGAAAACAAAAGTCCTGGGCAGGCCCAACTCAGGGCTACCAAGGAAAATGTGGGGGAGCAGTGAACATCTTCAGAAGTCACAGAGGCCAAAAACAAGATATTAAACATCCGTTTGGTAGTGGAGTCAGGCCAAGGATAGACTATTGGGAATAAGATGTTAGCCTGCAGATATAAGCAGTTGGTAAGTGTATGCATTGTTCAAAGAGGCTATGCTTGGCTGGGTATCATGGGCATTAAACAACATTAGACCTCAGCTGGATGAAAGGGTGATCCGTTTGTTATTTTGTTGTCCAGCTATTAGTAGAAGGTTTAGCTAACAGCACTGAGCTGTTAGTTGCAAAAATTGTAGAATTATACTAAATATATATATTTTTTTGTTTAAAACATTTTTATTTTTTAAGAAATAGACTTCAAAATGGCATTACAGCTTCAAATAGAATATACAAGAGAAACAAGGAACAACTGCAGTATTCATTTCAAAGGTGAAATTATGTAGAATAAAGGGAAAAAGAGAAAAGAAAAAAAAGAGAAAAGAAATTTAGTACATGAGCAATATAAGTAGAGAGGGAGGCAGAGTTATAAAACGACCAACAAAGTAACTCAATCAATCAAAGCATAAATGGTCCTTATTGATCTAGTAAATGCCTGTGAGTTCTCCAAAGTTCCCATTTTCTGTCAAATAAATGCATCTTATCCAATAGAGTATAATGAATTCTCTCCATGAGCATCACCGCATCAACTCTGCAGAACTGTGGTCAATGGTACTGTGAGGGATTTCCAATGTAGGGCAATAGCCCATAGGGTGGATATACAAATGCTATGGATTAGCCTCATAACCTCAGTCTGAACTCCCGAGATAGGGGCTCCCAGTAGGCAGGACTGCATAGACAGATGCACCGGAGCACCTGCCATTGTAAAGGCAACTTCAGAACCTTTGTGCCACACCAATGAGAGGCTTGGGCAGGCCCAAAATATATGCACTAGAGTACCAGCAAGGCCACAGCCCCGAAAACAAAGGTGGGACGTCCCTGGATACATGGGGTGTAGTCTAGATGGGGTATGATACCATCTGGTTATTACTTTGAGGGCCGTCTCATGGACAGAAAGATCTAGAGCTCTTACACACATTATCCACCATGGAATCCCAATCCTCATCAGAAAAAGTGACATCACGATCAGCCTCCCATTTCTGTCTATAAAGAGGGGGTGAGGGAAAGAAAGTAACCAAAAATTGGCGATACAAATCTGAAATAAGACCCCTGCCCCTAGGAGAGTCACGGCTAATACATTCAAAAAATGAAATCGGAGATGAAGGCGTAAGACCAAAATGTGAATTATAAAAATGTCTAATCTGTCGATAATGATAATATTCACGAAGCGGAATATCAAAAAGTATGCGTAGCATCTCAAAAGTGATACAAGATCCTCCTCTCTGAAAGTCAGATGACCTAATAAAGGACCTATCATACCACCAACGGAATACCTGTGAAGATGAGAATGCTGTAATAAAATTTGGGTCACCAAAAAATGATGAACCTGGTGAGACAGAGGAGACAAGATTCAATTTAAGTTTATAACGGGACCAAAACATCAATGATTGGGCAACAATGGAATTATAGAGCAATAACGAGGGGGGAGGAAATTTTGGACCATAATACACCTGGTAAATAGAACGGATGTATAGACTGAGATTCAAATCTGATCCATGGGACCTGGGAAGTAATAGTCGCCCATTGTGATAGCTCTGCGAAATGGGCTGACAGGTAGTAAAGCCAGAAATTGGGGAGACCTAGGCCTCCCGCCCATTGTGACCGGTAGAGGACCGATGAAGTAAAACGAGGGCGTTTGTTACGCCAAATAAAATGATTAATAATCCGTTGAAAGCGATCTAAGAACGTTTATGAGACAGGGATTGGGAGTGATCTAAATAAAGTAATCTAGAGAAGACATTCATTGTTACTGCCGTGACTCTGCCAAGAATGAGATAGGGGATCCATGCCAGATCTTCAATAGAGGTGAGAGGCGTGACACACATGGTGGCCAATTAGCAGCAAATAATTTTGAGTATCTGGGGGTGAGGTTTATACCTAGGTATGAAATCTGATCTGTGGCCCAACGAAATGGAAAAGAATTGCGGAGAGATGCACCCAGGGAATCAGGAACATTAATAGGCAGAACTACTGATTTAGTAAAATTTACAGTAAGACCTGATACTGTTACAAAGTCATTCAATAATGAGCAGAAGTCAGGCAATGACACCAACAGTTTAGTAAGGAAAAGCATAACATCATCTGCATACATACAAATTGTGAAATGTGAACCAATAATGGGGAACCAGAAATGTCTGAGTGTGATTATTGCAACTGCCAAGGGTTCCAAAACAAGCGCCAATAATAATGGTGAAAGAGGACAACCCTGACGGGTACCTCCGCCTAGTGTACAAAATACAGAATTGCAGCCTGGAAGTCTTATTCTTGTTTTGGGGGGAGTCATACAAAGCATGTACACCAGACAGAAATTCATCACTAAAGCCCATCTTCTGCAGTAATGAAAACAAGTATGGCCAGAGGACACCATCAAAGGCCTTGTTAATGTCCCGGCTCAGCAACAAAACTTCTTTAGAATGCAAATTGGCGTCCTGAATAACATTTAATGTGAGAGGAATATTGTCCGTGATAAGTCTGCCTGGGATAAATCCGGATTGGTCCAGTGAGACCAAAGAGGAGATAATGGGGCCAACCTATCTGCCAGAATGCGGCTAAATATTTTCAGATCATTGTTCATCACTGAGGTTGGTCTATAGTTTTGAGGTAAACGATGGTCTTTCAGGGGTTTAGGTAATAGAGACAGGTTAGCCAAGAGTATCTCCTCAGGAAACCTACCGCCCTGCAAAACATCATTGAATAATGACATCAAAGAGGGAGCCAATGTAGGAGCAAAATGTGTATAATAACTGGCCGTGAACCCATCAGGGCCGGTGCTGTGGAAGTTCTGAGTGCGCTAATCACACAGGATATTTCCTTCAAAGTGCATGGGGCATTGAGAGAGGATATCTGAGAGGGTGAGAGAACAGGGAGGGGTATAGAATCAAGCCATGAGCCATTTGAGGAAGCAGAAGTTGGTTGTGGGGGAGCTAATAGGGTGGAATAAAATTTTTCAAAAATACCCAGGACTTCACGAGGAAGAGAGGAGATACTGCCGGATTTAGTACGTAACTTGTAGATATGTGGGGGTCGTATTGAAAGGTTTAATTTCCATGCGAACATAGTAGACCCTGAATTACTATGTAATAAAAAGGAGGCCTTCGACCAGCGTAGAGCTTTTTAAATTTTCTGGGATAGTAAAATATTCAGTTCTAGACACTTTTGCGATATCATGGTTTGTTACGGAGAGATGGATTGCATCATGAGCCCTATAATGTGATTCTAATTCTCGGGTAAGTTTCTGAATTTGTTTCCACCGCTCTCTATTTCTAGAAGAAGCCATAGAAATAAGGTGGAAATAAAAACCCTACTAGAGTAAAACCTTTTCTTACTCTGGGAATGTCCTCTTGTTATGGGCTGTACATTCCAGAGCCTCCTCTAGACCTGGACCAAAAAGATTATCACCAATAAAGGGTAAGGCACAAAGGTGCAGTTTGAATGCGGAGTTCCCTGCCCAGGTTTTTAACCAAAATGCCCTTTTAGCTGAATTCACTAGGGCAGAGGTTCAAGCCGCTAGCTTAACTGATTTGGCCGAGGCATCCACAAGGAAATCAACTGCTTTAAACAGCAAAGGAAATTATTTATTTATTTCAGGTACTTATATAGTGCTGTCAGTTTACGCCGCGCTTTACATATATATTGTACATTCACATCAGTCCCTAACCCTCAAGGGGTGTACAATCTAAGGTCCCTAACTCACATTCATACATACACATACTAGGGACAATTTTGAAATCAGCCAATTAACCTACCAGCATGTCTTTGGAGTGTGGGAGGAAACCGGAGTACCCAGAGGAAACCCATGCAGGCACAGGGAGAACATGCAAACTCCAAGCAGGTGGTGCCGTGGCTGGAATTCGAACCAACAACCCGAGTACTGCCAGGTGGAAGTGCTAACCATTTAGCCACTGTGCTGCCCTATATTTCAGAATTTGCTGCCTGAAGGTTCCTGCCAAAAGATGCGACTAACTAGGTAAGCCAGCATTCCAGATTTCTGGTGACACCGGTAGACGATAAAGCTGGCCTAAAGCTGATGGAAGTGGAATCCCAGGCCCTGCGGAGTAAGACTTCATCCCTCTTATACATAGGGTCCTTCATGGCCCCCATATCTTCAAATGCTAAGTCTATCCTTTTAGAGACTTTAGATAAGGGGGTGTCTAATTTCTGAACCTTGTTCCATTGCTGGGACCTGTTATCCTAAAAAGAAAACCTTGTTTCAAGGTTACTTGAGAAAAAGGGTTTCCTGTCAGGGCTTTCCCATTCCTGCTTAATGGTATCAACCAGGGAACTATGGACTAGAAAGACCCTAGTCTTTCTAGCATGCAAACCTTGATACATGAGGTCATGCTTACATAGGCAAACATCCTCCTCCTCGATTTCTAAGGTTTTGTAGATAACTTTAAGGAGGTCGTCCACATCTTCCAGGGGCAATTTGTTCCTGGAACCTCTGGAGGAGCAAACTTCACCGTCCTCCTCTTATGAGCCTGAATCTAACCGTGAGGAAGCAAGAGACCTAGGATCCTCCTCCGGGTCCTCCTTCCCTCTTAATGCATCTGCTAACGACAAACCCACCGATTGGGTCCAAGGACCCAGTGGCGACTGCATTTTTCCAATATGGATCTAAAGGATACACTACCACCTCCCCCCCTCTTCTCCATCTACACCTCCTCCCTTGGCCAACTGGCCACTCACACGGCTTCAACTACCACCTCTATGCCGACAACACGCAAATCTATCTCTCGACCCCTCGCCTCACCCCTTCAGTCTCCGCCCGAATCACCAGCCTACTGAACAACTTATCAGATTGGATGTCACTCCACTTCCTTAAACTGAACCTCTCCAAAACCGAGCTCCTAGTCTCCCCCCAGCCCGCACACACCCCCCCACTGACTTCTCCATCACGTCCAACAATGCCACTATCAGGCCCACCCCGCAGGCCAGAGTACTTGGTGTCATACTAGACTCCAATCTGTCCTTCCAGCCCCAAGTCCAATTGCTAACAAACTCATGCAGGTTCATCCTCCGCAACATCACCAAAATCCGCTCGTTCCTAACCCCAGCAAACCACTAAACAGCTCATCCACTCCCTCATCATTGTCATGGAAATTTTGTATTGTTGGTCGAACTTTAAATGTGTCATGTATTCGTGTTATTCATATGTCTCTCGTGTGGCTTAATTAAAGCTCTGAAGGCTGCAATTGGGCCATGCGCATGTACAATGTATGTATTACAGTACTCGGCTTGGTAATGGATGAGATGGCAGATCTGCGCTTATAGACCGGCGTGTATACCACCACGGCATTCCATGCGAATGCCGCTGTCAGTAGACCGTGGGCCTGTATCCACATATCAGCAGCATGGTAGCACGTGGGCTTCATAACGCAATGCGCAAGCGGTGTGAACTCCACGTGTAGGCTTATGCATATCTTACAACCCATTACCAACTTGAAACTGTATCTGGGATGGATGTGTTTTAATAAAGATCGTATCGGGCCCATCCAGGTACAGACTGATATTTTTAGAGAGTGCTTGTACAGAGAATGTACATACCAATAGAAGATAGTAGGACAGGAAATATGACCTCAGATGGCTCATAGGGGGGAAGGGGAGGAAGTCTGCTGACCTCAGAAGGTTCATGGGGGAGGACCAGTGATAGATAATAGCAAAGGCTATGCTCCAATTGGAATGTACATCCTCTGTATAAGCAATCCCCATTGTATTGTTCGGTGGGAGGGATTGACTTTATTCATGTGGGGGGCATGTGTGTATTCTTAATAAAAACAGAGAGCTGAGCCTAAAGCCGGCCCTTATGTGAGTTGCAACCAGCCTTAGAGTGTCGTGTGATCATTCTAGGGTAGCGGAGCTCCAATCACCCACAAATTCAACAGGACCAAAGTATTTGGATGGGCAGGAATCGTGTAGTTTGGCTGCAGTCGTGGTAAGCGAGATTCGCACAGCTTTATGGGGGATTTCTGCGCATCCAACTGCGAGTACTCACGGTAAGGAGAAATTCGTTAAAGCGAATTTCCAAGACAGTTTGGCGAGCCTGGTGGATACTAACGCGT